>NC_091744.1:81094960-81112460 GCF_043380555.1 Nothobranchius furzeri
AAAACAGCTCCATCTGAGATTTTACTGGCCTCAGGAAGCAGGTTCAAAGTCAAAGGTCACATCAGGACAATTAGAAAGCTCTCGTTTTGATAAAAACCAAAACTATCACATCATCTGGTCCCAGCTGTCAGCACGGTAGTGGAGGGCTTATGGTTTGCGCTGGTTCTGACCCAAGAGGACTGTCCAAGTCCACCAGGAACTCCTCTGAGACCAAAGTGTGAAGCTGGGACCAGAACTAGAGACTCTCTGTTGGACCCACAGGTGGACCCATGTTTCCTCTCCCTGGTTTAGGTTTTTGGTTCAGTTTTTCTAAAGTCCAGTGGCTGAGGTTTGATTTGTCTTGTTTTCAGACCCAACAGGAACCAGATGATGTTCTGGTTCCAGGTCCGGTCCTCCAGCATCCACCTGACAGCCCGCCTCATTAAGCCTCTCCTTCTCTTCTCACAGACTTACTTAAAACACCTGCAGGAAGGCGGCGCTGGCAGAGACAACACCAATCAATCAGCTGATCAGTCATAATTGGCTCATTTGCATATTTGCCACATTCTATCACTCATTTATGCAAATCTGAATCCCTGCTTCAGGAAGGAGGAGAGGTCAGGGCTGAATCCAAACTGAAATTAGAACTTTATTTAGATTTATGCAGATGTTAGCAGTAATGATATACAGCGGTTGTGTGTGTCCGCTGGACCAACATGGACGCCTCAAACATTCGTGTCATCTATTCTAATTCTGAGCTCGGGTTTCGTTTAAAGGACTGCGGGAATTTCTGCTCCCTGTTCTCCCAGACTCAGGATATGATGGTGTTAGGAATTAGAAACGCGTTAAGTTATTCGGGGGTATTTTTGCATTTCACTCACAGAAGCAAAGACGTTTATTACATTTCCGCAGAAGATGAGTTTTGGAGAGTTTTGGCCATTAAAAAGCTGCCGCTGCTGAAAGTTTCAGTTTTAGTGAACAGATAAAAATAACTCGTATTTGGACGGAACATTTTAGGAATAAAACCAAAGCCAGAGCAGGATCTTCCCAGGAGAATTCCCTCCCTGGAACATGCACCTCCTCTGGTTCTGTGGCTTCAGAGCTCTGGGCGAGTCAAAGTTTGGACAAGTAAATATTACACTGGATCGCAAAAAGCAAAACAAAACAGACACCAGCATCGCTGTCAGGTGATCACATCCAGTTCTCCCCAAACAGGAAGTCGTCCTCGTCTCTCCTCTGATTCCAGTCAGGCTTGGAGCCTCAGACGCAAAAACAAGCTGGTGAAACACACGTCTGCACATGTTCGTGTGAGTGTGTGTTGGCTGGAGGTGTTCTTACTGTTCAAGAAACACTGAAAGGTTATTGGCTTCAAAGCGGTTCAATATGTCAAATAAACACACAGCTGAGTGAGCCGCGGACGAGCAGGGGAGAGGAGGAAGACGAGTGGGAGAAGGACGAAGATGAAAAGAGATGAGAGGTAATGAAACAAAGAGCAGAGGCAGAGCCGGTGGAGAAGAGTGAGACACGTCTGGAAAATCAAAAACAAGAAGTGATTCTAATCAAATATGATGTAGGAGTGGAGTGGTTTCACATAAATGAGGATCTGACTGAACTCAGCAGCATCCAGTCAGCAGGAGGAGCTCAGGAATACCAGCGCAATCTACGGATTAGAGACGGATCAGTCCCGACAGAAGACGGGATCGCATTTCAGCTTCCATCGAGAGCTGTGTGTGTGTGTATGTGTGTGTGTGTGTTTTGAATAAAAAAAAACTACGCATAAATGGCTGCAGGAGGACAGTTTTTTGTTGATATTTACAGTATGTTGGCCTCACTGAAGAGAAATGCCTTTTAGCCACGTTTGTCACGTTTCTTTGGGCTTGGACGGCTTCAGGGGCGTCCTTCTCTTGATGTAAGGATCATTTGATTCAAGGGAAAGAACATTTTTATGATTATGCGGCACACTTTGACTTCGGTACACAACGAACACATCTGCCACTTTTTAAAAGTGTTTTACCTTGCCACTCCGTCTGTCACGCCAGCAGTGTTTTACCATCATGTCTTCATCCACTATGTCCCAAACATGGTGAAACAAACGTCAAACCCAACGTTTGGAGCTTGCAGGCTCCATACACCTCACTCTCATGCTGTCTGCTGCAGAGCGCCGCTAGCCTGGCTCGCCAGACTCCTCCTCTGTTTAATTCTGCACAGAGAAAGGCTCTGGGAACTCTCCTAGTCAATAACCCCGCCCCCTGAGAAATCTAACGAGCCAATCAGCGCTGAATAGCGTGCGTCACACACCACCACGCCGAGTTTGTCTTAAACATGGCAGCTGAAGCGGAGTTCGCTGCGGTTCTTTCCTCTGTTCTAAATGACTTGAATGTGGGGCGACGGTGGCACAGGAGTTAAGAGCTCGCCCCGTAATCAGAAGGTTGCAGGTTCGAGCCCCGCTCAGTCTGTCGCTGTCGTTGTGTCCTTGGGCAAGACACTTAACCCACTTTGCCTGCTGGTGGTGGTCGGAGGGACCGGTGGCGCCAGTGCTCGGCAGCCTCGCCTCTGTCAGTGCGCCCCAGGACAGCTGTGGCTACATCGTAGCTCATCCCCACCAGTGTGTGAATGTGTGTGTGAATGGATGAATAACTGATTGTGTTGTAAAGCGCCTTGAGGGGTTCCGGGACTCTAGAAGGCGCTATATCAAATACAGGCCATATACCATTTTTCTTTAAAACAACAACAAGTAGAAGTGCTAAAAGCCGTTCTTCTAAAGAAATAAAAGACGATCGCGCCTTTGCTTGGGGGTGCCATTGCTGGATGAGTGAATGTCTTCATACGAGAGTCAATATTCTGCTTCATGATCGGAGTCAGTCATGACCAGACAAAGAGATCAGTCAACAAAGACCAGACCTGCCGACTAGTTTTGTCCCTCTAGTCGCCCTCTTCATGCTGCACACATCTCCAGTCTTCAAACCCTAAACACACCCATAAGTGATGCTCAGCCTGAAGTTACACATCTCCACCATCTCCTGGTGTAACGCCATGAGGGATTATATTTGGAGCTGTGGCTCGTTAAAGTCAGCAACGATGTTTGTTGCAACATTGCGACTTTGGCGCTTAAAGGGTAAAGTGACAGTGTGACGTAGATCTGTCAGGATTTTCTAATCCTAGAGTTTCACCGTCTGTTTTTATCAGAAGCTAAAGCAGGAGGTAGGTGTAGGAGACTATTTTCATGTTCAGCCTGCATGAGACACTCAGAGTGACCCGTTAGAATCAGAGATAATCATTAAAACGTGGTTTTTCAGCGAACCGCTCCTTTAACGGTATCACATAACTTGTCCATCAAAGTGTTGTTGAGACAAGGGACATCTTCATCATGCTTTTACTTTGGTAGTTCAGATTTAAAATCTCCTGTTAGATTTAATTGAAGATATTTAGATTTTATAATTACAGTTAGATATTGTTCTCTATGATTACAGCACCGATCAGTAGCTTCATCACAGAAAACTACGAGTTCTCTAACTACAATCACTGGTGATGTCCAGCCTGCAGCTACCATGTAAATAAATGTTAGATACTCCGGGAGTATGAGGTACCAGGCCCTCTGGTACGGGCAGTTAGGTCCCTGTATGACCGGTGACAGAGCTTGGTCCGCATTGCCGGCAGTAAGTCGGGCTCGTTCCCAGTGAGAGTTGGACTCCGCCAAGGCTGCCCGTTGTCACCGATTCTGTTCATAACCTTTATGGACAGGATTTCTAGGAGCAGCCGGTGTTGAGGAGATCCGTTTTGGTGGCCTGAGGGTCAGGTCTCTGCTTTTGCAGATGATGTGGTCCTGCTGGTTTCATCAGAACCTGATCTCCAGCTCTCGCTGGAGTGGTTCGCAGCCGAGTGTGAAGCAGCTTGGAGGAGAATCAGCTCCTCTAAATCTGAGACCATGGTCTTGAATTGGAAAAGGGTAGACTTCCTTCTCCGGGTCAGGGATGAGGTCCTGCCTCAAGTGGAGGAGTTTAAGTATCTCGGGGTCTTGTTCACGAGTGAGGGAAAACTGGAGCGTGGGATCGACAGGCAGATTGGTGCGTCTGCAGTGATGCGGGCGTTGAAACGGTCTGTTGTGGTGAAGAGAGAGCTGAGCCAGAGGGTGAAGCTCTCGATTTACCGGTCAATCTGCGTTCCTACCCTCACCTATGGTCATGAGCTTTGGGTAGTGACCGGAAGAACGAGATCGCAGATACAAGCGGCTGAAACAAGTTTTCTCCGCAGGGTGGCTGGGCTCTCCCTTAGAGATAGGGTGAGAAGCTCGGTCATCCGGGAGGGGCTCGGAGTAGACCCGCTGCTCCTCCACATCGAGAGGAGCCAGTTGAGATGGCTCGGGCACCTGGTCAGGATGCCTCCTGGAAGCCTCCCTGGTGAGGTTTTCTGGGCACGTCAAAACGGGAGGAGACCTAAAGGTAGACCCAGGACACGGTGGAGGGACCGTGTCTCTCACCTGGCCAGGGAACGCCTTGGGATTCCCCCGGAGGAGCTGGCCCAAGTGGCTGTGGAGAGGGAAGTCTGGGCCTCCCTGCTTAGGCTGCTGCCCCCGCGACCCGACTCCGGATAAGAGGGTAAAAATGGATGGATAGACAATGTGTTTTTATGTTTCGATTTGAAATACACAATTTTAACAATATTTTTACACATTTAAATTTCATTTGAAGTGTTTATTTTCGACACTCTATGCTGAATCTACCCACAAAATCCGTATTTTATCAGTTGGGTTTTCAAAACTTTCTTTGTCAGTCTGGTTAGTTGTCATAGTGACCAAGGCTGAACTCAAAGAGCATCAAATCATCATTTTTCATACAAAACTCAAGGTTTTATCCCACAGTTCAGCAGACAATTCTCTCAGGCTCGCGTAATTAGTTTTTATGCACCATTCACTCTTTATTTCAACACTTTTATTTTATCTCACCAGAACAAATAACTGGGTTCAGCAGTGACTGCACTGGGGAAATGAATCTATTTAAACACGACACTGAACTTCAGGTCGGATGTGCTTTCCTGTAGGACAGCAGCGTGTTGGACTTGTCCCTGCGAGAGGTGGACATGTGTGACACACACAAGCTGAAGGTTCTGTGCTCATTCAATGAGAGGCGGTGGGTTTGTGTAACACGGATCCATTCACATGTGACCTTGGCTTTGATTGGCTTAGTTATTCCAAAGAAGCTGTTTGTGTGTGAGAGCCTCTCCACATATCTCCGTACGAACAAAGGAACTTTTATTCCTTCTCCAGGCGAGCGACTCCCATTCTTCCCGGAAGCATAGACGGTGGTTGAGACCCGCACAGCAGGAGGCAAATCAACAACCTTTAAATATAAAAACCCAAAGGTCAGCCTTCTCCGTGTTCTAAACTTCCTTCTATCTCACGTTTCTATTAAGAAACCCGGGACCGTGTCCTTGTTTGTGTGAACAGAAACAGTCTTCCTCGGGGATGGTCAGCAGCTTCATCACAGAAAACTACGAGTTCTCTAACTAGAATCACCGGTGATGTCCAGCCTGCAGCTACCATGTTAGTTAATACATATTATTAATATATTATTATTCAGCCACAATGTGAGACAGCTGTCTCCTTCAGGACCAGACTGGATTAGAGAGTCATTGAGGTGCCTGGGGTCACTTTTGGTTTGATCAGTAAAAACATCAGCTTATTTCATGCCTGTCCCTGTTTCCATGGCAACCCAGGGCATTTTTTTAACCAGCATCACACTGGCAGTGATAGCCTTCACAATGAAGTTTCTAAAATGTCTCCAGTTGCGAAAAATCCCAGTTTTCTCTCAAATCTGAGACAGTTTTAAAATCATTGAATTTAGGGACATATCAGAGACCAGTCAGGGACATATCAGGGACCAGTCAGAGACCAGTCAGTGACATATCAGGAACCAGTCAGGGACATATCAGGGACCAGTCAGGGACATATCAGGGACCAGTCAGGGACATATCAGGGACCAGTCAGGGACATTTCAGAGACCAGTCAGAGACATATCCGGGACCAGTCAGAGACCAGTCAGGGACCAGTCAGTGACATATCAGAGACCAGTCAGGGACCAGTCAGTGACATATCAGAGACCAGTCAGAGACATATCCGGGACCAGTCAGAGACCAGTCAGGGACCAGTCAGTGACATATCAGAGACCAGTCAGGGACCAGTCAGTGACATATCAGAGACCAGTCAGGGACCAGTCAGTGACATATCAGAGACCAGTCAGAGACCAGTCAGTGACATATCAGAGACCAGTCAGGGACATGTCAGGGACATATCAGAGACCAGTCAGGGACATATCAGGGACCAGTCAGGGACATATCAGGGACCAGTCAGGGACATGTCAGGGACGTATCAGAGACCCGTCAGGGACATATCAGGGACCAGTCAGGGACGCATCAGAGACCAGTCAGGGACATGTCAGTGACATATCAGAGACCAGTCAGGGACCAGTCAGTGATATATCAGAGACCCGTCAGGGACGTATCAGGGACCAGTCAGGGACATATCAGAAACCAGTCAGGGACATATCAGAAACCAGTCAGGGACGTATCAGGGACCAGTCAGTGATATATCAGGGACCAGTCAGGGACATATCAGAAACCAGTCAGGGACGTATCAGGGACCAGTCAGGGACATATCAGGGACCAGTCAGGGACCAGTCAGAGACCAGTCAGGGACATATCAGGGACCAGTCAGGGACATACCAGGGACCAGTCAGGGACATGTCAGAGACCAGTCAGGGACATATCAGGGACCAGTCAGGGACATATCAGGGACCAGTCAGGGACCAGTCAGAGACCAGTCAGGGACATATCAGGGACCAGTCAGGGACATATCAGAGACCAGTCAGGGACCAGTCAGAGACCAGTCAGGGACATATCAGGGACCAGTCAGGGACATACCAGGGACCAGTCAGGGACATGTCAGAGACCAGTCAGGGACATATCAGGGACCAGTCAGGGACATATCAGGGACCAATCAGGGACATGTCAGTGACATATTGTCGCGTGCCCGTCCCATTTACCGGTTCCTTTAAAACCCAGTTCCGTTAGAACTTATGAGACGGTGCATCCATCAGGGTTCAAGTGGGGGTGTCGGCGAGTATAATTGTACTAGACCCGGGTTTGGACCATCTAATTAGAATCTTGTCTTTTATTTTAAAGGTGAAATGACTTGTATGAATAGCCAGCCTCAGAGTACTACACTTCTTTTAAACTCGTTACCTTTTGGTTAAGATACTAGAGAGAAGTCTGGAGGCAAGCCAAGCCTCTCAGCAATTGTTTGGATTACCTGGAATTAATTGCGCCTCTAACAGCTTATGTGGGAGGTTGGTAACTATAAAATGATTTATGCTAGTTGATCAGGCTATCATAATTTTATCAATTTATTTATTAATCCAACCTTCCAGCTGTTAGAGACTTTTTCAGCCTGCAATCAGAGCCAAAATAACCTCGAATATTCTGCTTTTATCGCCCTTAAGACAACTCGTTACTCGCAAGGAGGGGGAAGTTAAAACTTCCCTTATCTTAAGGTTTCTTTATATTATTCTATTATAAACTGTAAAGTAAGTCCCGATAATTCAGGGACCGATGATCGATATGCTTACCTCTGTGCAATTTATGGCCAGGGCACCAAACGTGAAGCTTTAGAGAAAACCTGAAAGAATCAGGATTATGTTTCTTTTTCAAAAAAGGTTTATTACAAAATCAAAATACAAAAATGGGTAAATAAAAAACAACTGCTATCCCCCAAGGAGGAATTAGTTCAAAATGATTAAATAAGAGTTAGTTTACACCAGCTCTTGTCTTCTCAGAATCTCCCCAAAACTCTCCCAAGTCTCCTTCCAAGAGTCCTCTCGCCCGATCTGAGCTGCATCCTTTTATATCATTCCTGAGACTGCTCTAAACAATGAAAGAGTCACAAGTCATCCTCTCCTGACAGTTTAGGTCAAGGGGTCATTTACCAAATACACTTTTTTAGCTCTACATAAGATATTTGGTATCATTTTCACTACATGCAGTATTCACATGAGGGCACAAAAGTTCATGTTGCACTCCTGGAAAGGGAGCACGGGCCATAAATCTTCATGTTGGTAGCAAATTGTAGATCTCCCTTCAGCATTCCTGAGAACTTCTGGGTCCAGATGGACTGTCCTCACTCCATTCCAGTCCTTCTTTTCCCGCCAGAGGTGGAGTTAGGGGCAGGATCATGGGTGTGTCCATGGGTGGATCCACAGAAGCCAGCCTGTCTTTTGACCCTTTGCCTAGTTCTGTCCTCACCAGCAAGTCCTGAACTATTGTCCTCTTGACCCTTGTGTGACCCTTGTCTCTGACCACTGTTTCTAAGCCTTGACCGGCTGCTGGGACTTGCAACATCCCCCATGGGGACGAACGTAAGCAAAGGACCATAAAAAGATAGAGCAGCAATGCAAGCCTTCATAAATCTAGCATCCATCTCACTCAGGAACGGCTGAACACTCAGACTCCTAACTGTGGCCTCCACATCAACCCTCATTCTCATCATAATGCCATCATCAGCTACGGGTAAGCACAAGGTCCCTTTGCGGGTTGTTACATAACCTTTAAACTGCCTCCTTCCATCTGTGGGATCTTCGCCCAAAAAGAATAAAGATAAATCCATCACTGGAGCCTCTCCACGCGGAAGCGATCCCATCATTTGCGGTGGGAAGCTGGCGCTGAAAACCAAAACATGATTTTTCGTATCTAACAAAGGTGCGGTCCCAAAAGAGTCACAGACTTCTGGGCCGAACCATCCAGTCTTTACAGACAAAATATTCATAAACTGAAAGCAATCTATAATCTTGCCTTGACAAACAAAGTAACACCCCTTCTGGGATTTAATCCTCCATCTCATTTCTCTCCCAGGTGCGATTCTGACAGGGGGAAAAGGAATTGGGTTTGGAGTCCTTTCAGCCCCTGACCGTCTCTGAGTCTCATTTTTCTCCCATGCAGCAACATGCTGTTTAGTAGGCGGTCTCTCCGCTCCTCTCATTGGCACCTGAGAAGAAGTTTGTACATGTAGAAACGGGTTCCACTGCGCCGGCCGAACCGCGTCAGGCGGGTTCGGTGGGGGTGGAGGAAATCCGCTCTCGGAACCGGGGCTCACAGGGAATTCCCCGCGGAGCGCTGGATACAAAGGGGGCGCGGTCGGAACCGATGGGACTGCATCCCAGGAGGCCGACATTTCGACTGCAGCTCTTCTCCGATACATTTCCGCTTGGAGCTCCGTGATCCCCAGTCGGTTACATAACGCCTGTCTCATTTGAATTGCCTCATTTTTGCTTCTAGATAAGAAGTAAATTGTTCTACTATTAGTCTGTGTAACCACGAACTCTGCCATAGCAGAGTACATCGCTCCCTGATCACATCGGTACTGCCCGACTCCAAATGGAGTGAGAACTAAAGGTTCCGGTCCAGTTGGTATTTGCTCAAGCAATCCCAGAAGGATCTCATATTGCTCACCCGTGGGGAGTTTCGCTGGATTTTCCCAACAACACCACGCTATCTGATTAAAAACAGGATAATTTTGTTGTTCTGCTAGAATCACTAAATCACCCACTAACGGAAATACATTATTATTCTTTACTTGAGTTTCAGCATTCGGACTGCGCTCCGCTGCGGCTTGAGCTGTGCCGGCCTCGTTCTGAAAGCTTCGGTTACAGGATACTGCTAAAACGCTTTGTGGTTCACCTTGAAATGTCGCTATTTCTCCGGTGACAAATCTCACATTAAGGAGAACATTTTCCGGTTTTACCATTAAAGATCTATCTGCCATGGCTGGTTGAAAGTTTCTCTTTTTTATTATTTATTTTATTTTTATTCGTTTTCACGTCTTATTCTTTATTCTTACTCTTTATTCCTTTTTATTTTTTTTTGCCTAGCTTTTATCCTTGGCTATTCTTACGTCGGAAAGCCGTGATTTCTTTATACCTCTTTGAGTTAATCGTCCGTTCTCCCAAATTTCTTTCCTTTTCGAGAAATTGGTGCGGTTTTCACTCCAAGGTTATAAGCTTATCCGGTCCATGGTGCGTAAGCTTTTAGAAGCCTAAAAGACATAGTTCTACGTCGGATAGTCCGGTATCTAATATTTGAACCTTCGCTCTGTGCCCCACGTTGGGCGCCATGTCGCGTGCCCGTCCCATTTACCGGTTCCTTTAAAACCCAGTTCCGTTAGAACTTATGAGACGGTGCATCCATCAGGGTTCGAGGGGATGTCGGCGAGTATAATTGTACTAGACCCGGGTTTGGACCATCTAATTAGAATCTTGTCTTTTATTTTAAAGGTGAAATGACTTGTATGAATAGCCAGCCCCAGAGTACTCCACTTCTTTTAAACTCGTTACCTTTTGGTTAAGATACTAGAGAGAAGTCTGGAGGCAAGCCAAGCCTCTCAGCAATTGTTTGGATTACCTGGAATTAATTGCGCCTCTAACAGCTTATGTGGGAGGTTGGTAACTATAAAATGATTTATGCTAGTTGATCAGGCTATCATAATTTTATCAATTTATTTATTAATCCAACCTTCCAGCTGTTAGAGACTTTTTCAACCTGCAATCAGAGCCAAAATAACCTCTAATATCCTGTTTTTATCGCCCTTAAGACAACTCGTTACTCGCAAGGAGGGGGAAGTTAAAACTTCCCTTATCTTAAGGTTTCTTTATATTATTCTATTATAAACTGTAAAGTAAGTCCCGATAATTCAGGGACCGATGATCGATATGCTTACCTCTGTGCAATTTATGGCCAGGGCTCCAAATGTGAAGCTTTAGAGAAAACCTGAAAGAATCAGGATTATTCCATTCCATTCAATTCCATTCCATTTATTTGATAAAGCACATTTAAAAACAGCATGTGAGCTGACCAAAGTGCTGTACAGGGGTAAAAACATATAAGGTTAAAAGAAGAATATAAAAGAATAAAACAACTAGAGCAAAACACAAAGAACCAACAATGAGAAGTCAATAAAATCAGTAAAAGAACAGTGTAAATAAAACCATCGATAAAATAGCTAGGTAGTAAAAGCAAGAGAATAAAAGTAAGTCTTTAAGTGAGACTTAAAAACCCCAATGGAGGAGGAGAGTCTGATATGCAGCGGGAGATCATTCCAGAGTTTTGGAGCGCAGACAGAAAAAGCTCGTTCACCACGGGTTTTGCAGCGTTGACGGGGAATCTTTAATAGGTGTAGGTCACCTGAACGGAGAGTCCTGCCTGGCACATAAGGAGTGAGTAACTCGGATATGTAGGGTGGTGCTAAGCCATTCAGTGCCTTAAAAACAAACAATAAAATTTTAAAACGTATACGGTAGTGCACAGGAAGCCAGTGAAGTCTTGCTAAAATGGGAGTGATGTGCTGCCGACGGCCAGTATTGGTCAGAAATCTTGCTGTCGCATTTTGTATCAGCTGAAGGCGAGATAATGCGGCTTTTGAAATGCCAAACAGAATTGCATTGGAGTAGTCCAACCTTGAGGTGATGAAAGCGTGAATGGTTGTCTCGAGGTGGCGCCGATTCAGAATGGGTTTTAGTTTGGAAAGACGTCTCAGCTGATAAAAACATGATTTAACCATTTGATTAACGTGAGGGTCCATTTTTAGAGCCACATCCATTTTAATTCCAAGATTAACAATTGTTTGACTAATTTTAAAAGGAAGAGCAGAAAAATCAGGAGCGGAGGAAGACAAGCCATTAGGAGTAAAAACAATAAACTCGGTCTTAAAATCATTCAGGAGCAGAAAATTTGCTGACAGCCAGTCCTTAACCTCACTCAGGCAGTCAAGGAGCGGCTGGATGGAGGTAAAAGCCTTCAATGGAACATAAATCTGGCAGTCGTCCGCATAAAGATGAAAGTTAATGTTAAACTTCCTGAAGATTAGTCCCAGTGGAATAATATAAATGCTAAATAAAAGGGGGCCGAGGATAGACCCCTGTGGAACGCCCCAAGGAAGAGCAGCAGAGGGAGATGAACAGTCGTCCATTCTAACTCTAATAGACCTGTTATCAAAGTAGGAGCAGAACCAGTCAAGCGCGGATCCCTTAATACCGACCAAATTCTCAAGGCGGGACAATAAAATGTCATGGTCAACTGTGTCAAATGCAGCTGAGAGGTCCAACATTACCAGGGCAACATGGGAACCGGAATCAGTGGCTAAAATAATGTCATTAAAAACCCTGATGTGAGCGGATTCTGTGCTGTGATATTGTCTAAAACCAGACTGGAATTTATCCAAGACCCCAAAATTGTTCAGATGTGGCATAATTTGATTATAAACCACCTTTTCCATCACTTTTGACAAGAAGGGGAGCTTTGAAATGGGGCGAAAGTTCCCGAGGTCAGTTGGGTCTAGGCCTGATTTTTTCAGTAGTGGTTGAAGCACGGCATGTTTAAAAACAGAGGGTATAATTCCCGAAACAAGGCTGGAGTTAATAATGTTGAGCACATGAGGGGCTACCACTTGAAGAACCTCCTGGAAGAGTCTGGCTGGTACAATGTCATCAGGACAGCCTGATGGCTTCATGGAAGATATTAATCTCTCCAAGGCAGGCAGTGTGATCGGCTCAAAATGGTCAAAGCGTCCGGTACAAACAGATGCAGGTAGCAGAACCTCTCCAGGGGAAATGATTAGACTCCTAATATTGGAGACTTTATCAAGGAAAAAACTTAAAAATTGGGAGCAGAGATCATCTGTGATTGCAACCGTAGGAGAGTAATCACTCGACAAAACTGCATTTAGGGTTTTATATAAAGCCCTCTGGTTCCCAGAATGGGTAGAAATAATGCTGGCAAAGTATTTATTTCTAGAATTCCTGACTGCTTTCTGATATTCATCCAGTGCATTTCTAAAAAGTTCATGGGAAATGGATAGTTTATCCTTCTTCCATTTGCGTTCACACCTTCTGCATAATCGTCTGAGTTCATGTGTGTGAGAGTTTAACCAAGGGTCAAATTTTGGTTTAGGGCGTCTAACCTTTAAAGGAGCAATGGTATCCATCACCATGAGACAGGCTGAGTGAAAAACACGCAAAGCATCATCTGGATTCGTGTAAAATAGAGTGGAGGCCGGCAGTTCAGTGAAAGAAGCACAAAATCTATCAGCTGTGTTTCTTTTTCAAAAAAGGTTTATTACAAAATCAAAATACAAAAATGGGTAAATAAAAAACAACTGCTATCCCCCAAGGAGGAATTAGTTCAAAATGATTAAATAAGAGTTAGTTTACACTAGCTCCTGTCTTCTCAGAATCTCCCCAAAACTCTCCCAAGTCTCCTTCCAAGAGTCCTCTCGCCCGATCTGAGCTGCATCCTTTTATATCATTCCTGAGACTGCTCTAAACAATGAAAGAGTCACAAGTCATCCTCTCCTGACAGTTTAGGTCAAGGGGTCATTTACCAAATACACTTTTTTAGCTCTACATAAGACATTTGGTATCATTTTCACTACATGCAGTATTCACATGAGGGCACAAAAGTTCATGTTGCACTCCTGGAAAGGGAGCACGGGCCATAAATCTTCATGTTGGTAGCAAATTGTAGATCTCCCTTCAGCATTCCTGAGAACTTCTGGGTCCAGATGGACTGTCCTCACTCCATTCCAGTCCTTCTTTTCCCGCCAGAGGTGGTGTTAGGGGCAGGATCATGGGTGTGTCCATGGGTGGATCCACAGAAGCCAGCCTGTCTTTTGACCCTTTGCCTAGTTCTGTCCTCACCAGCAAGTCCTGAACTATTGTCCTCTTGACCCTTGTGTGACCCTTGTCTCTGACCACTGTTTCTAAGCCTTGACCGGCTGCTGGGACTTGCAACAATATCAGGGACCAGTCAGGGACATATCAGGGACCAGTCAGGGACCAGTCAGAGACCAGTCAGGGACATATCAGGGACCAGTCAGGGACATACCAGGGACCAGTCAGGGACACGTCAGGGACATGTCAGAGACCAGTCAGGGACCTGTTAGGGACATGTCAGAAACCAGTCAGGGACATGTCAGAGACCAGTCAGGGACATATCAGAGAACAGTCAGGGACACGTCAGGGACATGTCAGAGACCAGTCAGGGACCTGTTAGGGACATTTCAGAGACCAGTCAGGGACATATCAGGAACCAGTCAGAGACATATCAGGGACCAGTCAGGGACATATCAGGGACCAGTCAGGGACATATCAGGGACCAGTCAGGGACATATCAGAGACCAGTCAGGGACATTTCAGAGACCAGTCAGGGACATATCAGGGAACAGTCAGGGACATATCAGGGACCAGTCAGGGACATGTCAGGGACATATCAGAGACCAGTCAGGGACATATCAGGGACCAGTCAGGGACATATCAGGGACCAGTCAGGGACATACCAGGAACCAGTCAGAGACATGTCAGGGACCAGTCAGGGACATATCAGGGACCAGTCAGGGACATATCAGGGAACAGTCAGGGACATATCAGGGACCAGTCAGGGACATGTCAGGGACATATCAGAGACCAGTCAGGGACCAGTCAGGAACATATCAGAAACCAGTCAGGGACGTGTCAGGGACATATCAGGGACCAGTCAGGGACCAGTCTGGAACATATCAGAAACCAGTCAGGGACGTGTCAGGGACATATCAGGGACCAGTCAGGGACATATCAGGGACCAGTCAGGGACCAGTCAGGGACCAGTCAGGAACATATCAGAAACCAGTCAGGGACGTGTCAGGGACATATCAGGGACCAGTCAGGGACATGTCAGGGACCAGTCAGGGACATATCAGGGACCAGTCAGGGACATTTCAGAGACCAGTCAGGGACATGTCAGGGACCAGTCAGGGACAAATCAGGGACCAGTCAGGGACATATCAGAGACCAGTCAGGGACATATCAGGGACATGTCAGGGACCAGTCAGGGACATATCAGGGACCAGTCAGGGACATATCAGAGACCAGTCAGGGACATATCAGGGACATATCAGGGACCAGTCAGGAACATATCAGGGACCAGTCAGGGGCATGTCAGGGACCAGTCAGGGACATATCAGAGACCAGTCAGGGACATATCAGAGACCAGTCAGGGACGTGTCAGGGACATATCAGGGACCAGTCAGGGACATTTCAGAGACCAGTCAGGGACATGTCAGGGACCAGTCAGGGACATATCAGAGACCAGTCAGGGACATATCAGGGACCAGTCAGGGACATTTCAGAGACCAGTCAGGGACATATCAGGGACCAGTCAGGGACATTTCAGAGACCAGTCAGGGACATATCAGAAACCAGTCAGGGACGTGTCAGGGACATACCAGGGACCAGTCAGGGACATATCCAACTGTGCAAAGACATAGTTTGGATGTTCTTCAGACGTGTTCTGGACTGACAGACTTAACATATGAAGTCCAAATATTATCTGAGCAGATCTTTCTGCAGCATCCATCCAACCTAAAGGAGATGATGAAGCTCCGCTCTCCGCCTGCAGAGATCCGAGTCTAAATGATCAACGCTGGTCTCCCTCACAGCTTATTAACTTCCTGGCCATCATCAGGTCACTGCATCCCAATCAGCTGGAAACTCAGTCCAGATTTCATCTGTGAGTCAGCTGATGAGGGGGCAGGAAGTCACAATTAATGGAACAAAACAGGAAAACCGTGGCATGATTCCAACAAATTCCCAAAGCAAAAGTAAACGAGTTTAAATCTAATATTTATGGACTGATTTTTACAACCACCCTAAGAACACCTGTGTGGAAATCATCATTTTATCCTTCATATTCACAGATAATTATTCTATTTTCAAAATAAAGCCCGGAATAAGACAGTCTGGATAAATCATTTCAGATCATTCCTTAAATAATGTGACCTATGAAGCAAGGAGGCAGAGGAAAACTGAAGCTCTACACTGTAAAACCTAACAGCACATCTATAAACGAAGTAAGTTCACATCAGGTGAAAACCTTCATTACTACCTCTGCAGAACTGAGTTAGGGTTAGTTTACTTCAGTGTTGCAAGTGTTACTTAAACATCTGAATTTAGTTAGATATACTTTATTTTGGTTGACATCCATAAACTCATTTACTAAGGATCTAAACACGTAGGCCCTGCTGAACTGGGCAGGTGACCCTGAGGTGTTCAGCCTGAGGAACTGTTTTGTTACGACTACTGACCACCATTTTTAGTAATGTTCTTCAGTAGTTATGTTGCGTTTAGTTGTATCCTTGTTTCAGTTCCTGAGTAAATTCACAAACCATAAGTATGGCAAAGTTAAAGCGGTCTAGCGTTTAATATGCTGTGTGACCTAAATCCAGATGTTCTCAGGAGACTCGAGCGAACACACCCGGACACAGGAGAAAGTTTAACAGTTTTATTAAAAGTCTGTGAAGGTTCTCAGTCATCCAGGTCATTGTAGTCTAATGAGCTTTGAAAGAAAAGCGTCTGGACTTCTTTGAGTTGCTTTAGGACGTTTCACCTCTCATCCGAGAGGCTTCTTCCGGTCTAAGGTCAAATGGTGGAGAGTCCCAGATTCAAACCCAGTGGGAGTTTCCCCCCGAAGAGGGAACAAAAGACCCCCTGATGATCTTCTACATAAACACATGAGCCAAGGTGTGAGGGTGGGTGTGGGTCCTATTCAGCCAGAGTTTCGGGTGAGCTCATTGTGAAGCCTGGCCCCACCCTATCATGTGAATTCCTGAGGTCAGATGGCCCAGGATATGCGTGGGCGTTGAGGCATCTGGGAAGGGATCTCAAAACTGGATTATAGATGGCAGACAGTTGGTGTCGTAAACCACCGCCTCTGTTCAAAGATGGCTGCTCACAGTGGACATAAATGGCTTCCTTTACTCCTCTTTCAAACCATCGGTCCTCTGTCCAAAATGTGAACGTTGGCATCCTCGAAAGAGTGACCTTTGTCCTTTAGATGCAAATGAACTGCCGAGTCCTGTCCCGTTTTATTAAAAGTTCAGCAGGCTCTCGGTGTGGTGGAGGAACTCTGGACGGGTTCACAGAGGCGGCTCTGAAGGGGAAACAGAAGGTGAGTCGAGGAGCAAGGAGGCCGTGTTCTGGTAATAGAATGAAGGGGGAGAGCTTACTGGTCTGCGTGGCGAGGAGCGTTGAGGGAGGTGAGGTCCAGTGTGGGAGTGTGGCAGGCTGTGGTTGAGATTTCCTAGGAGCGCTGGAGGCTCGAGGGTTGACAGGCAGGTGGAGAAGAGGAGGATCCAACAGGGCATAGATGACAGAGCTGGAGCGCTGCAGCCAGGGTGAAGCAGACACCGCGGTTCAGGGAAGATGCTGGGAGATCCTTAGGTCTGGGAACTCAGGAGGTTGGGACGGCTGTGAGACAAAACATCACTGGTGAGAAGAACACTGGGAAGCACAAGGACGCACAGAGCTCACCTGATTACCAAGCTGTGTGGCTTAATCATCTGGCATCTGCTTTCTTCCTCCGGCCTGCTTTTAAGTGCTCCACCTTAATAGCCTCTGATTGATGGCACCTGGTGCGGCCTGCCTGTCACACCTGAGGAGCAGAGGTGAGGATC
>NC_091744.1:81117460-81122460 GCF_043380555.1 Nothobranchius furzeri
AACGGCTCGTCTGTTCGGATAAATGAACAAACAAATCGACTCAAACAGATAAAATCAATTAGAGATTCAAAGCAGATAATGGAAGTTGTTATTTTAATGGGACCATAATGATTCAGGGATAACCGTTAGCTCTTAATGGCTTGGGAAGAACTCCATTTCCCATGATTCATTTCATTTTCTATCAGTTTATGATTTTAAAATATTCAAAAAGACAGACTTCCCACCAGACCTGATCCGGCTCGGTCAAATCCGGTTCTGTCAAACCTGAGCCGGGTCATTTTCCGACGTTCCTTTCATCACAAACATTCCTGATCCCAGACTCTGCTCTCATTTAGGAGCTCTGGGGAACAACTGAGTGTGTTAAAGTTCTGTAGGATGAGCAGGTTTCATGTTTTAGACGAGTTTCGTTTGTTTCTCTGCTGCCTGCGTTTGTATGAAAACCTCCATCACTCTCCTGCTCTCTCCTTTCCTCCTCCCACCTCCTTTTTCTGTCCTTGAGTTGAAAATGGAGAGGTAGGCAGCGATGAAGAGACAGATATTGGTTTGACACCCTGTAACATCTTTTTGTGAGCACCAAACACATTCATTCAGAGGTGTGTGTGTGTGTGTGTGTGTGTGTGTGTGTGTGTGTGCTGATGAAAAACTCAGTGAGCTGACTCAAGGTTGCTGTAGCTTATCAAACTGGTGAACTATCTGGCAGATTTCAATGAACATAAATGAACACGTGAACAACAGAGCAGGAGGAAGTGATGTGGTGGGCTAACGGTTGCTAGGCGATACGGCTAACCTTGATCTGTTCATGCAGCTTAACTACCAGAAGCAAAGGCGCTCTCACTCCCCGCAGAGCTTTATTATACCTGCCCCACTAATTGGTAAATACTCACCGTTTGAGCGGTGTGTGTGGAGCGTATAGAAGGTATAGCTCTTTGTTTTCATCATGAAACTCAAGCCGAGCACCAGAAACCAGGAGGGACATCTTCTTACCCGACTCACATTTCACCAGAGCTTGATTCTCTGGATCTGAAACGTGTCGGCTTGTTTCGCCGCAGCTCTTCTGCCGGACAGTTACAGACGCCACGTCCTTCATCAGACACAAGACACTCATGCCCCGCCCACTGGAGCACCACGCCCACTCCCAGGTGAGACCATTCAGACCTGGGTCATCAGAGACCGCAAGGGAAAGAGGTTCTGCCGAGATCAGAGAAGACCTTCTAGACCTGGGAGGAGAACTCGTCTCTATGTTACAGCTGATCAGCTGGTGTTTGTTTAACCAATCACACAGAAGCTCCTCATTAACTGGGGCTGTTACCACTAACACACCTGGTTTACCTCAGTAGGTCGGTGAGGCAAGCAGAAGTCCAGAAACGATGCTTTTGGCTTGGGCCTAAGTCTGCTCTAAAATTTACACAGAGAGACCACACACGTGGAGATAAAAAATCCTAATGTGTACTCAGCATGTTGTCCTGAAAAAGACATTCAGACGGTTTTGGGAAGCCTGATTTACGATCGGAACGGTCTCGATGTACGTCTGAGTGTAGCAGAGCGCTCTCAACACACCACAGAGGGTAGGAATATCTAACGAGTCGTTCAAATAATCCAGTCATAAGTCAGCATCCTGATCCTACCGTCTGAACCAGGCCTTAACCAGGATAAACACGAGAGTCAACAGAACCTGGATCAGAACATAAGGACCGGCCCATGTGACTTACTGGCATAAAAACTTGGATGAGTCCCATAAAACACACGTGCAAAGTCTCCAAACGCTTGAAGCTTTTCAGTTTCCTCCTTCCACTTCCTGTAGATGACACAGAGACATCAGGGGACACTAGGAACTCACTTTAGTCACCATGAAACATAAAGGACACAACTTCGAGCACTCTACGGTTCTGTTCCTTGAGTTTCTCGTCAATTCCTACAATCTCATCCCAATCCCACATTCCCTCTCACACCTGTTTGTCTCCATCCATCTGTCCGTCCCCCTCATGCCTCCTTCCTACTCTGCTCCCAGTTGGTTATTAATGGTTTTAATTTAGTGGGAGGAAAGACCTTGGTGCCCGGAGAGGCGTTGCTGCTGCCCCTGGTGTGTGTTTGAGAGGGAGGAGAGAGGAGACGGCCCCCTGCTCGTTGTTGTGTAACCCAGCAGCAATAACACTTTGTCTTCTTTAACTGTTCTGCTCCTTCAAGGTATTCCTCATCCTTCTCCTGCCGTTTTATTCAACGCCTTTCCCTTCGCCGCTGCTGACAATCTCTTTTACTTTGCTTGATCTGTCTTATTCTTGGTGTAACTTCGGTACTTTATTACGTTCCAGAAAAATGTGCTGTCTCCAGGTTTACCTGCGGTGTCCGGCAGCCCTCGGGGTTAGAGCATCGCTCCGAGCTGCTCCGCTGGAAAGGTTGCTTGTTATTGCTTGTGGTGCCAATGTTGTTGCCGGGTAACCATTGATGCGGTGCTGTTTGCATCCTGTATCCCAGAGATCAGCTGTCAGATACAGTTTGGTGTGATTAAGGGTCTTTTCTGCACTTCAGCCACTTTTTACTGAGAGGAAACGCATTTTTTTCTGTAGCAATAAACACATTTTCACTGGAACTAAACTGAAGGCTGCATGTTTTTAAGAGTGGAGGATGATGAGCGTTAGAGCGGGTCACACACACGACACTCAGATTGTGATTTAGATCAATAAGGAAAAGGTCTGTTGTCATGCTTACTGACATTTAACCAAACGGATCATCATCCATAAAGAAAAACGCCTTTTTAGAAACAAAAGTCTGGATGTGAAACCCAGGAATCGACTTCCTGCACTCCAGAACCTCCAGTCGGGTTAAACAAAGGCAGATCTGGTGAAAAACAAACAGTTTCACTCATAGACACCAAATTCAAGACCAGGAGAAAATCTCTGGACCAAAAACAAAACATTTCTTTGTTAAAACCACATTTTTACGGTTTTTGTTGAATCCATTAAGTCTAGACGAGATGCCTACAAAAGCATCACACTGAAGGCAGATCTGCTTTGAAATGAATCTTTTTCTGAGATTTAGGCTGAAAGTTTTATTTCCACATAATCTTCATATCTCAGATTACATTCATTAAATAGTGAAATAATCTGATGTGTGGCTGGTGGAACATATGACTGATATCTCTTTAGGCCCCGCCCACAGGAAGGAACACATTAGTATTCTAATTATCTCAAAAAGGGTTCTGTTGTTTTAGTCTTACTTCGGGTGAATCGTGTTCCAGAGCTGCTCCACTTCCTCGTTGGTTCAGAGTAAAAACAATGAAATCATGAATGAAAGTATATCTCCCAAACGGTCCTTTAACCGCATCGCCCGCCTACACGCTGGCTGCCGCCGTCTCAACCAAAACAAATGATTATAAAAATGATTGAAGGTGTGGGCCAGACTCGGCATTAAATAGTAGAAATGCAGTATTACTACACTTTACCATCTACGTAAACATGAACTGGGTTCAGTTTTTCATGTTAAGGACTTTTGTCATGAATCATTACAGAAAATCCAAATCCTCTCCAGTGAAGAACCGTGTTCCTCACATGTCACTCCAATACGTAAAACAAGCTAGCTGCTGGTGCTAGTGTTGTGAATAACTGTATTTTGTTGACTTTTGTGCTCTTAGTTATTACAGAAAACTGTGTTTACAGCTGCAGCAAAAGGTCTGGGCCACATGTCCGTGTCCTACACGCATTTTTAAATAACAGGTCTGAGCTAAAATAATAACCTAAATCTATAAATCCATCTGGAACTGCACCGCTACTTCTGGACTCCAGAGTCCCGTTAGCTTGACTGCTAACGGTGTTAGCTCTGGTAAGGAAAAAACAAGTCATGTGGGAAATCTACGACACACACACACACACACACACACACACACACACACACACACACACACACACACACACAATATAATCTAATCCTCCTGGGACCGGTGGAACCTCTGTGCCATCCTGGATTAGTGCAAACAACGAGCCAAACTAACAAGTTACTCCAGCATCAGGAAGATGTATTCTGGTAAGATATCAGTGTTTCATCAACACACACACACAGCGGTAAAACTGGCAGCACATTATTTTATTTATCTGTAGATTACTGAATTATATTGGGACAGATGATGGAGAAAAGACCTGGTGTCTTCTGAGAGCTCCTGGTGGAGCACAGAGATGAAATATTTAACTAAAGTAAACAAACTGAACCGATGTTGGTTCTGAAGAGGAACAGAATCCTCTCCGGTGTCCACATCGGGTCTTCTGAGTCAAACGGTCTAAAACACATCTGCACGTCCGGTAGTGATATCCAGCTAGCGGGGTCGGAGTTCGGTTGAACTTCTCCGGTAATTCGATATCCGTTCTGGTCGCCGTATCCCAGAGGAAAAACAAATGTGACCGACTAGCAGAGGCTTCAGATGCTACATGTGACTGATGACACTTTGTTCTGCTATGACGCTAACGCAGAAACACCGGAGTCGAGTTGTTCACCACAGCTGTTTCAGCACAGCTCCTTGTTAAACGTCACCAGCTGTCCAGGACTTAGACCAGAAGCTAGTTCCTGTTTTTCCCGCGCCGGTCACAAACATCAGATGTTCTTCAAATTCCAGCTGTGAAAATCCAAAAACCTTTTTCGTCTGAAGGTTTCATACTTCTTTACACGTGCTGTTCAAAGGAACTTAGCATCCGGCCGATATCTTTAAATCCTCTCAGCTAATATAGATAAATAAATATTTCATTTACAACTTGCATTGGATGAAAGCTAAATCATAAATCATAAACAGAGACCAAACTAAAACAGCAAACAAATGTAAATCAGCTGAATTCTCTGACATGACAAAAACATTCAGATTAAATTTGAGCCTGAAGAACAAAGAATCACTTCTGAAAGTCAGATCTTCCTGGTCCTGGATCAGTAACAAGCCGGAACGTCCTTCCAGGATGGGACACTCAGCTTTCAGAGGAGAAGTTCTAGCGTCCTGGTTCCGGAGTGGTGGTAGGGGGTTCTGG
>NC_091744.1:81127460-81134960 GCF_043380555.1 Nothobranchius furzeri
TGATTTAAAATTTGATCCGGATAGAGCTGTAAACACACAGGGATGCGGGCGTTGTGCTGCTCTGTCGTGGTGAAGACAGAGATGAGCCAGAAAGGGAAGATTTACCAGTTGGTCTACGTTCCAACCCTCACTTATGGTCACGAGCTTTTGGCAGTGAATGAGATCACTGATACAACCATCTATTCTCGTCCACTCACCCAGGGTATGGGTCGCGGGGGCAGCAGCCTAAGCGAGCCACTTGGCCACAGCCACTTGGGCCAGCTCCTCCGGAGGATTCCTAAGGCGTTCCCTGGCCAGGCGAGAGATAAAGTCCCTCCAGCGTGTCCTGGGTCTTCCTTTCGGTCTTCTCCCGGTTGGACGTGACCAGAAAACCTCACCAGGGAGGCGTCCAGGAGGCGTTCTAACTAAATGCCCGAGCCACCTCAACTGGCTCCTCTCGATGTGGAGGAGCAGCGGGTCTACTCTGAGCTCCTCCCGGATGACCGAGCTTCTCACCCCATCTTTTAGGGAAAGCCCAGCCACCCTGCGGAGAAAACTCCTTTTGGGTGGTCACAGGAGGACGAGGGCTAATGTGAGCCCCGCCCAGGTTCAGGATACAGTTAGGGGGTCTAAAGCCAGCATCACGCACTTCTTAAAGGGACTTTATGGACTTTTGAATTTTTATGCTCGCGATTGCCCCCTCAGGCCAAAAGCGTCACGGCAGCTTCAATAGTAGGCTCGTGCACGAGGTGCGCATGCTGTACGTGCACACTCCTTAACGAAAATAACAGCCGAGACAGTCCCGTGTGTGTGTGTGTGTGTGTGTGTGTGTGTGGCCCGGAGGACGGGGGACAGGAGAACACGCAGCTAATTAATCAAATAATTTGGTTCTGTACCTTTCTCTTCAGCACAGCCGACAAAGGTTTAAGATGGGTCAGTCCTCCTGCATGCTCAGATCATTCCCTTCCCTTGCTTGAAAAATTGTTCCAAAATGAAAGTTGAACCCACATCTTTTTTATCTGTGAATTCAATGCCGTTCGGCGAGTCTCAAATAAAAATTTGGGCATCTTACTGCAAAAAAAAAAACCAGTAATGTAAAAAAGAAACTCGAAATGAACTATGGTCACACCCAGAATCAAACTCTGGTCTTCTGCATGGGAGTCAGACATCTTACAAGGTGAGCTACACTCTAGTAACATTCACAGTATCTGTAACTTGATGACAGCTGAAACAACGTCAAACCAAAGAACGGTTCGGAGTGAAAATGGCTATTTTGTTGCTAATTTGCAGGAAATATCTAGAAGAAAGTTCTACAGAAAGTAGCTAAGGGTCCTCAGAAATGTAGCTAGCTTTGTCACTAGGCGTTAGGAACAGCGACAAAGTGGCACTGCCTCTCTCTCTGCTGCTAAAGCTACGGATAGCAAATGCTACGGGCGATGCCTGAGCGTGAACGCGCATGAAGCAGCCTGCTCGACCCGAGCAGCTCTCTTTTTCTGTGATTTTACAGAAAAACAGGCAATCACAGTAAAAATGCCAGGGCTCATTC
Organism: Nothobranchius furzeri; assembly: GCF_043380555.1. Taxonomy (NCBI): domain Eukaryota; kingdom Metazoa; phylum Chordata; class Actinopteri; order Cyprinodontiformes; family Nothobranchiidae; genus Nothobranchius; species Nothobranchius furzeri. Next base: position 81,128,986 of record NC_091744.1, read on the forward strand.
TACAGGACCAGGGCATTGCAGGAGACTGTATGAAGAAGACATTTATTATTTCTATACATGTTTTGGCTGTCAAACTTCCATAACGTCCCTTTAAAGAGTGAATCTGTGCAGAATATCTGCTGAACAACACCCAAGCACAAAGTCACCATAATAACCACCAGGTTGGGTGCTGAGGCATTGTGATCTGGGTGAGCTGTGTGTCTGAAAGTTGGAAACGCTGCAATCAGGATCTGTGTTCTGTTTCTTCCCCCCTCGTGTCTCCCCACTCCCCTCCTGGCCTTTCCATTGTATTGATCAGATCCTCTGACAGCCGAACAGAGAGGAGAAAATGCTTTGTGATATTTTGGCAGGTGAGAAGAAGGGAGGCAGAGAGACAGATCCAGAGAAGAGGCAGGATGGGAAATGAGGTGATGAGAACGGTGAGACGGTCCGTTTGAATTTTCCATTAAAAAGAATCAGCTGCAGCCGCCCAGAAGAATAGAGACGGATGAAGAGACGCAGAAAGAAGGAAAGATGAGTTAACATGTTTCTATCAAACTCAACACACATGCATGCACTTCATTCAGAATCGATAAAAGATCCTGGAATTGCTCAAATCCGAACACCTGGGTAGCGGGGCCGCCAGCTGGGAGTCGGTTTGTTTTAGACGAGACGAAGCTGCTCGACAGAGTCGCCTTTTCCCTTCTCTGCAGAAGAAATGAACAGTTTTTATAAAGTTAACTAAACTTGAGCTGCTGAGGAAAAACCAGCGGGTTCCAGGAGGCATAAACGTCGTTAATGAATGACTTCTGATTCAAGAGTCGTGTTATTTTACCAGATTCATCTAAAGGGATGAGTCCAGCTTGGGGGGCAGCAGTAGCTCAACAGGTTGAGCGGGTTGTCCGGTAATCGGAAGGTTGCAGGTTTGATCCCAGCTCCGGACAGAGAATTCTGCTGTTGTGTCCTTGGGCAAGACAGTTAGCCCACCTTGCCTGCTGGTGGTGGTCGGAGGGACCGGTGGCGCCTGTGCTCGGCAGCCTCGCCTCTGTCAGTGCGCCCTAGGGCAGCTGTGGCTACATCGTAGTTCATCACCATCAGTGTGTGAATGGATGAATGATACACTGTAGTGAGAGGCGCTATACAAGTGCAGGTCATTTATCGTTTATCATGCACTGAAGTTAAATCTCATGTAGATACCAGCTTCAGCCCGGCTCTGCCCACAGGCATCAATAGTTTCATTTAAATGTTCTTGTGTTTAAATCCTTTAGTTTGCCATTTCCTCCCACCGACACCTTACCCCGGCTTCCCACCGGAGCCGTCAGCAGCACGTCATAGCCGCTGATAGGAACCGCTGTGGTCAACAGAACCTTTTCCACCGGAGCCGTCAGCAGCGCGAGTCGGCCGCGTCTCAGGAGCAGCATGTCGCGGCCTTTACGCGCCGGTTCTATTTTCTACTCGCGACGCCTCTGAAACGGGTCAATTTCGACATTCTTGGGGAAGGAAAGACAGGAAATCGGACGCGGAAATGGAGAGAAGCTCCCGAGATTTTCAGAATAAAGAAACGTACTGCCTTCCGGTTGCTTTACTTTTAAAAAAAGTTACTAAATGTGCGTCCCCGTGAGAAGTTATCACCTAGCTAGCGGTCTCCTTTGTTTTTCAGGTCCGTATTGACGATTATAAAACGGACAGAACATAAAACACAAACCTTTTGGAGCCATGTTGTAGTTTTCTCCTGCTTGTTGTTGTGTTTACTGACGAAGTCACTCGTGTGACTTCGTGCTCGGTCGGTGACAGCTGCTCCCCTGCTGCTTCGCGTCTCGTGGGAAGGGCCAAGCAGCAGCTTACGCGAGCGAGACGTGCTGCTGCAGTAACGTGCTGCTGACGGCTCCTGTGGAAAGCCGGGGTTACCGTCACACCCACAGAAACTAAACTGAGATTTGTTCCAGACCCTTGAGGCGTTTTTGTGACTTTTTAAAGGAGTGGTTCGGCAGTGGTCTCTGGGTCTGGTAGGAATTAATGCTTTCCTGGAGCCTTCCCCGTCGTGAGTCAGATGGTGATAATGATGAATGTTTGTGACAGTGTGACGTAGATCTGTCAGGATTTTCTAATCCTAGAGTTTCACCGTCTGTTTTCTATCAGAAGCTACTGCAGGAGATAGGTGTAGGAGACTATCTTCATGTTCAGCCTGACACAACCTGACTCTGTCTTCTGTCGTCTCTGAGTTAATACGAAGTGTTACACAATCCCTGCAATAAAAAGTTCCATTCTTCTGGTTAAACAGTACCCACAGATCCATAAGATTGATTTCATGTTTACTATGGAATCTTATGTCTTATGACTCATGAACTAACATGTAAATTAATTCATTACAGTTAATTCACTTTCAGTGACCTTTAACAGATTTGTTGGAACAGACTATGGAATGTTTTCACAAATCCCAGCGATGCCCTAAAAACCCTCGGAAAGAAACCGAGCCGGACGCAGGAAAAATACGAAGCAGACTCAATCAATGCTAAAGAAACAAAGAGCTAAATTTATGCTAATAATAATATATCAGGATTTTCCATGAATCCCAAAGTAAAACTGAAAAAATATGAAAATATTCAAAGGTTGCTTTTTAATGGTTGGTTCTTCCACCTATAAAAAAGAATGAGTTCAGCATTTGAGGGGACGTGAGTCCGGAACGGAAGGAACCATTTACAAAGACGAAATTGTGGAAAATGTTCTCCACACAAAAGAACGATGAGGTGCTCCTCATCCTCGAGGTGGGGTGTTCCCAGGTCAGCAGCGCTTCGACCCGAGTCATCAAAGTGTAGCCTGGCCTGCCAGACTCGTCCTCTACACAGAGAACGAGTCTGGATCCTCACAGGCTGAGAGGCACATGAGGGGCGGGACTAGCCAGCTCAAAAATAACCAATCAGAAAAAGGCAGAAATGCTGACTGTACCATGCAACGCTGTAGTTCTTTAGCTGTAGTCAAAGATGGCATCTGGCTATGGCGTTAACATCTTTCTGTAGAAGAAATCTTTTAGCGAGCTTTTAAAGACGTGTCCAAGTCCTTTAGAACAGACGAACGAACCACAGTGAACTCCGCTTCAGACGCCGTGTTTCTGAGAAAGTCAGCGTCGCGTGTGTGACGTACGATGCTCAGCACTGACCGGCTCAGTTGGAATTGTCTGGGGCTGGGGCTTCTTTGGTGTTTTTACTGTGTCTAGTTTCTAATTCCATGTTTGGTTCTTCTTAAAACACAGGAAAGGTTTTTCTTTACCTTGCTAACGTTTCGTTTGCCGACTGCAAAACATCCTCAGAGCTGACGCTGGGGCTGGGGCTATTTGAATAGGAGAGTTCCCCTAAGGAAGCATGGGGCTGGCTGGTCAGGCTATCAACAGCTTCACATGAACTCTGACCTTTAGGTCAAATCTGGGAGATGTCAAACAGGAAGTGAAATGCTAAATACAGGAAGCTCCTGTTGATACTGGTTCATGCTTACACACACACACATGCACACGTGCACACTCACACACACACACACACACACACACGCACACATGCACGCACATGCGTATGCACACATGCACACGCACATGCACACACGCACACACACATGCACACACGCGCACACACACATGCACATGCACGCACACGCATATGCACACACACATGCACACATGCACACACGCACACACACACACACACACACGCACACGCACACATGCACGCACATGCGTATGCACACATGCACACGCGCATGCACACACGCACACACACATGCACATACGCGCACACACACACGCACATGCACGCACACGCGTATGCACACATGCACACGCGCATGCACACACATGCACTCGCGCACGCACACGCATACACACATGCACACACGCGCACACACACACACATGTGCACGCACACACACGTGCACACACACACACACACACACACACACACACACACACACACACACACACACACACACACACACACCTGTTGTGTCTCTGAATAATATTCTGAAGCTGTTGTGGTCCACGCTCTTGTTTGTGGTTACCATGGTAACAGATTGTTAAAGAAAACTTCTCTGTGAGGCGCGGCTCCAACTGATGGGTTCCCTCATCAGAACCAGCTTGGTTGTCTTTGCCAACAGAACCGCCGACCCAGCTGGTTCCTTCACCGACGGGAGCAGATCTGCTGGAGAAACCGTAAACTGGGATTGAGTTTGTTGGTGTCATAATCCCAATAGGTTGTGATAAAAAAGCTGGAAAATAAACATGTAAACAGACTTTTGTGCAGAAATCTGCCAAATAAAACAGGATTTTAAACATCATCTCTGATTATTGTTGTTATTATTATTGGAAGATCATGTCATGAGTCTGTGTCACTGCTGTCAGACTACGTTCACGTAGCTTTTTCTATGGAATCTTGTGGTTGTTTCCATGGAACAGTCCAACTCTGTTCTTACTGCCGTCCGATGAAGGTCTTTAGCTTGATTTGGGAAGAAAAAAGCTTCTGATAAATCCTCCGGATGAAATCTTGGACACGTGTCTGAGTGGAGCTTAATTAAGCTGAGTGAGAAACCCAAACCCTCGGGCTCAGACCTACAGCTTCTGTTTACAACAGCTGGAGAACATCAGCACATTAGCACAGCATTCTAGCTGTAGGTGTAAATCTTTGATAAGGTCATCCTCTTCAGGTAAGTGACATTTCTTCTATACAAAGCCACAGGAAAATGAAAACGCCCTCCGGCGCTGAGAAGCTTCTTGCTGTTTTTATCCACCGGTTCTCAGAAAGAGTCCTCTCCTGTATTTGAAGAAGTGGAATGCCGAGATCACCGAGACTCAACCGAGAAACCGTCGGTGAGTCAGACGAGCTGCAGAGAAACAAAATGATTTCACAAAAATGTGCAAATTCCCTTTGAAACATGAAGGTCCTCCGATAAAAGGTGAGAAGCCCCAGAAGTGGCGGCAGCTCCTAAATGGCTTCATCTTCAGATTCCTGCAGAGCTCCTGTTTCTCTACAGTCCTTGTTGCTTTATTGAATTATTATTCTCTGGTATCCATACTTCTGGTTCCCAGTAACGGGCAGCAGGGAAGACTTTCATCACTCAGGGAAACCCGTCTCCTAACTGCTGATGAGCCGGTTCATTTAAAAATATTCCAGGAACCTCAGAGGGAAATAAGTGTTTGTTGCGGCTCATTCTTCACATAACAACCAAACAAACAACAAAATAATAATAACAATAAGTGTCTCATATTAGTCCGGTGTGTAGTTCCTGACTCTGGCTGGAGACCATCATTGTTTTTCCTGGAATCTTGGAATCTTCCAGCAGATGCTTGTGTTGGAGCAATTCTGCCAGCGTGACAGAAATCGCTTGTTGGTTAAAGAGCGTGAGGGTGGCCGTCCCACTTCTCTAGAACTCATTCGCAAAATGCTGAGAGTGCTGTTTTATAAGATGGGCATTTCCTGGTCTACGAATCAGGTTTTGACATGTCTTTAACATACCTCAGAAACACGCCTTCCCTGAAGATAGGAAGTTTTCGTGGATGAGAAAAGAATCATGTGAGTGCAGTTAACCTTAACCTGATTTACCGTGCCCTGTATGAGTGTGTGTAAGTGCAGATGATCTTGTTAAACATTACTGATTATCATAAATAATTATTATTCTTAACCAATGAATAATAGTTTGTTTCAGTAATTAAACACCGTTAAAATGAACCATGATGATTATTTATGAACATTGTAATAAGCAGTGAAAAGAGTTTATTAAAATGATTCTTTTAAATCTTGAAGTGTCCTTCGTCTTGCGGCTGGAATAGCAGTCAGATAAAGGCAGTCAGATTAAAGGGGTGGTAGACCGGCATTCAGTCTCCTATGAAAGAAACACTGTAGATGGTCCTAGCAGCCAGGATCAAGGTGACCCAGGCTGTCTCTGACCTGAGGGTCAAGAATCAGGCCATTCAGTGACACTACAATGGTGATAGTGATGAGGATGATGATGATGTT
>NC_091744.1:81137460-81147460 GCF_043380555.1 Nothobranchius furzeri
ACGTGGACACCTCCGGCTTGAAAAAAAAGACGTTTTATAGTTTTTAAAAACGTATTTCTCTAATAAACCCTGAAGATTAATTTAGAGCAGGTACAGCAACTAAAACTTTATCGCTGCTCTGTTCATTCCTGATGAGCGACTTCATTCTTCTGGTTTCAAGGAAGTCATTAGATCAGATCTATGAAGTTTAACCCTTTGATGCATAATGGTCACTACAGTGGACAGGTACTCAAAATTGTTATTTATTTATTTTTGCTGTTAAGCACAGCGGTTGAAGACTTTATTGCTTTTGAGACCCTCCATTTGGACTTCAGTAAGTCAAGCCAACATGTTTCATGTTCAGAATGCACGCTGTCCACCGAGGTTGACATGTAATAAATTATTTGTAAATTATTAAATGTTGCAAAAAATATTAGTTGAATTTTTTTTTCATTCACACCTAAAGATGAATGAAAAAAATTGTTAAAAAAATGATGGTTGAAGATTTCATAATTCATGCATCAAACGGCTAGTGTTGGGTACCGAATTCAGTACTTTTTAAGGCACCGACCGAATTCCACAGTACCGACTGAGCACCGATTCACATAATTTCAAACGGTGCCTCGTTTCGGTACCCGTCCTTCATAACGAGAACTTTCCTAGACAGCTGCGCATGCGCAAGAGCGTTACGTCGTCGGTCGCTGCGAGCCAGTTGTAAACAGAGCAGCATGGTAGAAAGAACGCACGCTAAAGCTTGGGTCCACTTCACTAAATGTGATGGGTAACTGGGTGATGATGAAACCAGCGACAACGATCTAAGTGAGACATCCTCATCTTAATCTGCTCCGGTAGGTAAATAAAATGTTTAAGATAACGTTAGCTTGATGTGTTAGCTTCCGTTTCGCTAATGGTGCGTTCGCTTTCTCCTCGTAACTCCAAATTTCCAACTAGAAGAACATGAACGTGCTCTAAAGTTTGGCTTCACTTTACTAAATGCGACGGGTGATTGGGTGAAGATGAAACCAGCGACAACGATCTAAGTGTGAGGCTTCATCGTTTTAATCTGCTCCAGCAGCTAAATAAACTGTTTAAGATAACGTTAGCTTGATATGTTAGCTTCCATTGCCACCATTGCTATCAGCTAATGGTGCGTTCGCTTTCTCCTCGGAAATTCTAGCTTCCCAGTAGGAAAAATCAAAAGAAAAAGGACGGCAACAGGAATGAAGATACACAGTAAATTTAGTTCACAGTAAAGATGTTTGCTTCAGTTTAATCATCAGCTTATAAAACTACAAGGACGATGTTAAAATACAAACAGTTGTATGTTATTTATCGTGATATTTATCAAATATGGTTATATATTGAGAAAAATATGTATTTAATAATAAAAGAGAATTAAAATATTGAACACTCAAAAGTATCTAAAATTGGTACCGTTAAGTACCGGTATCGATTCCTAGGTACTGGGAATTAGTACCGAATCGATTCAAATGTAAAAGGTACCCATCCTTAATGAAGTCCCATCAGTCTCAAGTTTCAGCGTTTGTTTTTCATGTTGTTGACTCTTAAAGGTCTTGGGTCACATGTCTCCAAAACAAGAATCTGTGAGTTAAATGTGTTTAAACAATAATAATTTTTATTTTTAGGTAATAAAACAGAAACCACCAAACAGCGACCACAGCTGCAGCCCACTCCCCCGCAGGATGGAGAGGACTTTAGCAGTGCAGACCAGGATTTTCTAGCAGGACAGGAAAAAGCTCATCTGATACCTTAAAAAGGACAAACGAAGAGTCAGGTGACAAACACAGAATGATCAAGGCCTTTTATCAGCTGATTGGAGCATAAATACTCTGTAATATCAGCTCTGCTGCTCAGATCCAGGAGAAGCTAACAGATGGGTGTAATTATCTGCTCTGATCAATAAGACTAAATGAAACACACTCATCACCGTGTCCTCCTGCCGTGTTACAGCCTGACAGCACCGTAAAAATGGATGCTTGTGTTGTGTGTGTGTGTGTGTGTGTGTGTGTTTACCCTGAGGGCTGCGTAAGCCGGGGGTCACAGATGGTTCCTAACACAACGGAGAGTGAGGCGAGTGTTGGCCAGTGGGAGCGGGCCGGTGTTTGTTCAGCCTCCCCAGAGGAAAAGCCTCAACTCGTCACCTGCAGGAGTCCACATCCTTTATTTATATAAAACAAAAAGACTCGTGGATCAGAACCTCTGTGACCTTCGACCTTAAGGACCAAACACTACATGCGCCGGCTCCCTGAGGTGATGGAGGTGTGGCTCTGTGGGCAGGAGCAGAAGGGGAAGCGTTCCCACCCTGAAAAATGATGATTTATGTTTCTGGAGCTCAACCCGGCAGTTTGTGGAAGATCTGCAACAACCTGCTGGAAGCAAAGCATCACCAAAGCCATCAGCGATCAGAGCCAACAGGGACGCTTTAGAGCCTGGGCCCTCAATTATCAAACGTTCGTAGAAACTGTCCTATATTCCTTCCTACGGATGACGTTTAGAACGTTCCTACGAACGGTCAAACTTCTGATTTATGAAACGTGCGGTGGCGTCTCGTACGCACCTTCCTCCGGACTCGTCTGATGATAGATCCCACCTGTGCTACCCAGGTGCTCGTGTCCGTTCTCCGTCATTTACACACAGAAACGCCCTCATTTAGCCATATTTGGTCACGCTATGTCCTCAACAAGTGAGGGGAGTCCCCGAGTTTTTCCTGAAAAAAAAAAAACTTTATTTACAGCGTGATGGAGACACCGGCTGCTGAGGTGCAACAGAACCAGACACGTTGCGGAGGTCGGGACAGAGAAGTAACCGCTTATCATTTATTCATTCAGATAAAAAAAAACAGTATTTATTTACAAACAACACCAAACAAATAATGAAAAGAAAAAATAATATTTTACAAAACAAAATTCAATCATTTCCACATTCCTGCTCACTCAGCCCACCCAATCACGTCGCAGACACCACCACATTATGTTTGCATAATTCCTTAATACATTCATTTTTAAATACATTTAGTGATTTTGACTCTGTTAGATCCTTGTCCACATTATTCCAACATTTAATCCCAACAACAGAAATACCTAATTCCTTCTTTTTAGTCCCAAACCTAGGCACCTCAAAAACTCACGTCCCTCTCAAATTATAACTAAGTCCTATTTTGAACACTTTCTGAATATTCCTGTTAGCTTTATACATAAATTGTAGTACTTTTAAGTCAAGCAAATCATGAAATTTCAGTATGTTATATTTGATAAAGATGGATCTCTATAGCGAGTGTTACTGATGACCTTCAAAACTCCAGAAGATCTCTGTCAGAGAGATCAGTGCGCTCAGGGAGGACGCGTCACCTCCAGAGATCACGCTCTGCTAAATCTTCCAATAATAATGAGAGGAAACGATCTTTTATGCATCGCCTCTCAAGCAAAATCATGAGGCGGTTCACGAGGACAATAAAACTAATTAAAGAAATCCACCCAACCATTTTCATCCGCTTATCCAGAGTCGGGTCGTGGGGGCAGCAGCCTAAGTTGAGAGGCCCAGACTTCCCTCTCCCCAGCCACTTGGGCCAGCTCTTCCGGGGGAATCCCAAGACGTTCCCAGGCCAGGTGAGAGACATAGTCCCTCCAGCGTGTCCTGGGTCTTCCTTTGGGTCTCCTCCCAGCTGGACGTACCCGGAAAACCTCACCAGGGAGTCGTCCAGGAGGCATTCTGACCAGATGCCCGAGCCACCTCAACTGGCTCCTCTCGATGTGGAGGAGCAGCGGGTCTACTCCGAGCCCCTCCCGGATGACCGAGCTTCTCACCCTATCTCTAAGGGAGAGCCCAGCCACTCTGCGGAGAAAACTCATTTCAGCCGCTTATTTCTGCAGTCTCGTTCTTTTGGTCACTACCCAAAGCTCGCAAGCTCGTAAGTAATGAAGATACACAGTAAACGTAGCTCACATCAAGATGTTTGCTTCAGTTTAATCAGCTGATTTTAATCCTAGAAAGACCCACCGTCACACAGGTTATCCAGAGGGGAAAGGAGAGGAACAGGCGAACATGGAGCTGGTTTAGTTTGTGAAACACCGAAAATACAAACTGTTGTTTGGTATCGATGTTTGTTTTCATTTGTTGTTTATAACACGGTCTCCTCCTCAGAGTTATTCCAGAGGGATTAGAAGAGGATTAGGAGTACATGCAGCTCGTATCATTTAGTTGTGGTTAAAGTTTCTAACACAAAAGAAATTTGTACAACGCTACGATGATAAAATACAAACAGAATGTTCTTTATTGTGACATTTGTCAAATATGGTTCCCTGTAGAGAACAAAAATATAGATTTCATTGAAAGATTGTTAAACACTAAAAAGTTTAGAAAATGTGTACCGAGTGACAAAGGAGTTTACGTCCTGGATCACCCGTCGGACACGGTGGTCAGCGGAGAGGCCGCGGGCAGCAGAGGGCCATGTCGTCCTCTGCTGCCCGCACATAAGAGGAAGTGACTCCTTCAACATCCGGCGGTTGCTCCGACGGCGGCGGCAGTGAACGTCGACACGTGTCAGCAAAAATAATAAACCCATGTCACTCTGTACAGCGAAGAACTAAAGACAATGAAACTGGATAGCAAACACAGTACGGACGTGACAAAGAAGATCCTTAACACCTTTCCTTTGGATAACCCGTGGAGCTCAAACTGCACATGAAGGGCAGATACAGTTTGTCTAATCCCAAACATGAACTTATCTCTCATTTTCCTTTTTCCTCAGACAAAATTATTTAGCTTGATTTTGGAGCTTTTAAATGCCAGCTTGCTGAAACAAGAGCTGTTGGGCTCCACCAGTCTTAATTTGGGTTATTTGTCTAAAACCCATTTGGCTGAAGTCTTTTTTTCATGAAAGTCCACCAAAGTGCCACCTTTCACCGAGACTGTCAAGTCTTTTATTAATAAAATCACATTTTTCACACAAGCTGTCAGCAAAGTCAAAATATCAGAAGATTTTTGAAGAAAGGGATTTTTTTCACTTATTTGAATTAATTTAAGTGTTTCTGAGTCCCTTTTATAAACAGCTGTTAAGAGTGTTGACCATTTCCATGGTAACATGACTCTGTGCATGTCTCATGTCCAGAAAGGACTTGGAGAAACTCATTCATGCGTTCATCTCCAGCAGGAGACTGCTGCTCCAGCAACTGCAGCTTGCTCAGAACGCTGCTGCTAGAGTCTTAACAAGAACCGAGAGAACCGAGCACACCACTCCTGTTCTTAGATCTCTACACTGGTTACCAGTAAACAACAGAATGGACTTCAAAGTACTTCCGCTGGTTTATAAATCACTCAATGGCATGGGACCAGAACACATGTCAGATCTCCTTCCTGTAGCCCATCAGGGCTCTGAGGTCCTTAGGAGGAGTAAGTCAGCTGGTAGAACCTTGGGTCAGAGCCAAACTCTGCTGTAGTCTTATTTCCTGATAATTGGACATCTCTCCTCTGATTGGCTAACAGCAACACAACTCTACCACTGACTGTTTGCTCTGCAACGTTGGTGTTTTACCTCCACAAATAACACAAGCCTGGAGGAGTTCTGCTGTGTGGTGGAGTTGCTAATGCCAACTGTTAGCTTCTGCTAAGACGTTCTCTGCCGTTTCCTGGACGTTAATTCAAAGGGTTCAAATGAAGGCTACTGGACTTCTCTGGCTTTTGAAGATGTTTCACTTCTCATCTGAAGAGCTTTATCAGTTCTAATGTGTAACGTCCAGGAATGATCAGTTTTCACCTGCAGATTGACCTGCATGCCACCGGTCAGCTACAGACATAAATTCCATTCTCTAAGGTGGATTTTACATTCTACCTTCCGACAAGCCCAGAAGGTTCTGCAGCTCTGAACACATGATAACGTGTTGTCAACATCATGTTCCCTTCTCAAGGTTCTTCTCTGCCAAGCCTGTCTGCTTATCCAGGCTGTCCTGCAGAATAAAGGACTGAACCGTTATAATAGTAAATAATCATATGGTTGAATGAACAATAATGGTTGATGAATAATAATAATGTTTTGATTAATCTGTGCTTAAATTAATAAGGTTGATTAATCGGTGCTTGAATTAATAAGGTTGATTAATCTGTGCTTGAATTAATAAGGTTGATTAATCGGTGCTTGAATTAATAAGGTTGATTAATCTGTGCTTAAATTAATAAGGTTGATTAATCGGTGCTTGAATTAATAAGGTTGATTAATCTGTGCTTGAATTAATAAGGTTGATTAATCTGTGCTTAAATTAATAAGGTTGATTAATCTGTGCTTGAATTACTGAAGTTGAAATGAATATTATTATTACATTGAAATATTTATATATGATGATCAGTAATGTTTGGTTTAACAAGTGAATCATTATCTACACTCAGATACAATGTTCATTAGAGATAAATTAAAGTTAAAGTAACGTAACCGCACATAGATATTTTCTTAGCCACAAATCAGAGCATCCTGTATCTGAAAGAAGGCGTGATGTTCTGATGTGTGTTGTTAACACCCCATAACATGGCACGTCCCGATTGGCCAAGTAAATCATAATATGAGAATATTAAAACAGGATCACTGGGGAGTGATTCATCATTCCATCGTTCTGTGAGATTCAGCATCCTGTTAGTTGAGCTAACGCTGACTTGCTCTCAGAGGAAACTCTCTAGCCACCGCTATTCAGAAACAGCTGTTCTACACGCAACAACTTCATCTATCTGATGTGATCCGGGAGACGACTCTGGACTGAGCTGGCCGCACTGCGGTCTTTTCTACGAACTTCGGTACCTTGGGGTCACCCGACCCCCGATGTCTCGGATCCGAAAGGGAGTTTCCTCAGAGGTATGTAGAACACAGCAAGAATGCGTCTGATGCTGTTTTGATAAGAACCAACTTCATAGTTTAAGGCACACCCAGAACTCAGTTCTTCTAGAAACAAGGTTCTGATAAACACACACCATTCAATCACCATACATCACATCCCTTCCACTTAGATTCATCCATCACAGCAGCCTTGGTTAACTTGTCATGTTTTAATTGTTTAGAAAATAAATGTGTTGCCTTTATAAACCTGACTCCGTCTGAATTGATACGAAGTGTGTTTGATCCCTGAAAAAGCAAAGAATCCTAGAATCTTCTGGTTAAACATAAAAAGACCAAGCAGGTTGATATTCTTTATTTATGTAGAATATCACAGCTTATTGGTCATAAGTAAAGGTAATATATTAAGCTTAAAAGCAACAATATTTACCCCTCTACAAATGGAATATGGGAGAGTCGAGCTTATATTGCAGTTTGAATGGACAAAGCTCCTCGGATGAGAGCCAAATGTCTTCAAGAAACCAAAGAAGTCCAGTTACCTTCATTAGAACTCTTTGGATTACCATGACCTGATCACCGAGAACCTTCACCAGCATGTTTCCTGGACGCCAAACCAACAACAGCTTCCCCGTCGTGAGTCCAGATGGGTGAGTCCATGAATGTTAGTGGCAGTGTGACGTAGATCTGTCAGGATTTTCTAATCCTAGAGTTTCACCGTCTGTTTTCTATCAGAAACTACTGCAGGAGATAGGTGTAGGAGACTATCTTCATGTTCAGCCTGCATGAAACACTCAGAGTGACCCGTTAGTCAGACATGATGGTTTTTCAGTGAAGGGCCTCTTTAAACAAAAGGTTATGTCCCCTTTAACCCTCGTACACGCAGAAAAAAAAGTGAAACAATTTTTCTGAAAAAACATCTAAATTTTGCTTCAGTTAAACTAAACCAACCTGAAAACGTGCTAATGTATAAAATCAACCACACATAAAACTCAGACCGGGGGCCCTGGCCCCTGAGGGCCCCGATCCTGCATGTTTTAGTTGTTTTCCAGCTCCAGCACACCTGGTTTAATGGCTGAATCACCTGTTTAGCAGCTCTTCCGGTTCTTTTCAAACCAGTTGTCAGGAATGTGTTCTCTACACCAGGAATCACTTTTTTTTCCGTTCCCTCTCTTCAGCTCCAGATTGGTTTAGTTCGTCAGACTTCACTCTTCTCCTCCTGTCCGTCTCCTCCCTCCAGCTCCTGCTGAGCCTGTTGTGGCTCTTCTTTCACTTCGATTCGTTTTGTTTTAATTTGTGTTTTTCTGGCCTCAGCAGCTCCGACCAGGACTTCACCTCCTCCTGTTTTCCTCCTTGTCTCCTTCTCAGTCCACCTCCCTTTAGGTTTCAAATCAGGCTTGAAACCTTTTTCTGTTTTACGTGAGTTTGAGTGCTGATGTTATTTTTTACTAGTTTTTTATTTTTAACACTTCAACTTTCTGGATTCTGCTCCCGGGTCGGGATGTCGTTACACATCCGTGTGATATAGAAACTTCTCATTTCAGGGATATTTTCATAGGTTTGTGCAGCAGCCGGCTCTTTCCCTCAGGATCCATCCCACCCAGGAAAACTGCTTTTTATTTCATCTTACTCATTATTAAAGCTGTTTTAAAGTGATGTGACTCACTTTAGTTTGGGCCCCTCTCAAACTAGCACAGTATGTTTCTCCAAACTGAAGTTGTTCTGTCAGGGATGATTTGTGGAATATTTCAGAAAATCCTGATGTGGTATAAGATACAAAATCTGCAATATTGAAAAGTTTAAATGTGCATAATAAAACATTATTTTCTGTGATTTTGCACAATTAACGACAGCTAAGTAAAAAGTTTATACAAACACAAACACACACACATAAAAAAAATATATATGTGTATGTATGTATACATACACACATATGTATGTATATATACATACACACACACACACACACACACATATATATAATATATATTCATATATATATACATACATGGGGCGACGGTGGCACAGGAGTTAAGTGCTCGCCCCGTAACCAGGAGGTTGCAGGTTCGAGCCCCGCTCAGTCTGTCGCTGTCGTCGTGTCCTTGGGCAAGACACTTAACCCACGTTGCCTGCTGGTGGTGGTCGGAGGGACTGGTGGCGCCTGTGCTCGGCAGCCTCGCCTCTGTCAGTGCGCCCCAGGGCAGCTGTGGCTACATTGTAGCTCATCCCCACCAGTGTGTGAATGGGTGAATGACTGATTGTGTTGTAAAGCGCCTTGGGGGGTTCTAGGACTCTAGAAGGCGCTATATCATATACAGGCCATTTACCATTTACATACATATATATATATATATATATACATATATATATATATATATATATACATATATATATATATATATATATATATATATATATATATATATGTATACACACACACACACACACACACACACACACACACACACACACACACACACACTGAAAGACTTGAGGTGACCTTTTCCTTCTTGAATGTTATTGATGTTGAATTTAATTATTTTATTTTTCATTTTCTATTGTTTTTGTAAGTTTTTAAAACTTTAACTTTTTGATTTTTTTTTTCAAATTCAAAAAAGAAATTCTATTTCCGGCAGCAAACCAGATCCCTCATTTATTAGCCATAGTTCCGAACAGATCTGTGCGTACTTCATGGGAAGGAATGGAGAACAGAGGAACCACAGTCGTCCACAGATGTTCCTCATTCACTAATTATTTTACCCAATAACTAACTATGTGGGTGGAAACACAGCTGTGTCACATTATTGATGCCAAAACACTTGTGACCAATGGGAAGCTGGCATTGTAGAATGGCTAATTTTGTGTTATTCTGTAATCACAATTATTGCTCTTCTCACTTTTTGATGGTGTTACTCATTTTCAATTTTTTACTCGCGACACTTTTAACAAAGTTTTAACCAGGTGTTTTATATTCCCGGATGAGCCCCCATTTATGTTACGTCCCCGACAGGAGGTGTTAAAATGTGAAGGAGGGGTGTAACATAAAAAACATGACAGTGAATTAAAAATGGGTTTAATTGCCATAAAAGGTTTTAAAACAAGCAAGCAAACAGATGGAGAGCATTACTAAAACAATGCAAGACGAAAAATTTCTCAAAAAGGTTAACGGCTAAAAGACAACTTATCTAC
>NC_091744.1:81159960-81204960 GCF_043380555.1 Nothobranchius furzeri
ATTACAGATTAAAGACAGTCTCGCGTTCAAACAGGAGTGATGATGCTTCCCAAAGATTAACCAACTTCAAAGAAACAAACCCTTCTGAACTGGAGAAGGAAAACTCCAAACTGATTATAAATCTCATGAATGTGGGTTTCATCAAGGATCACAGAGCAGGGCGACAGTTTACAATGTTCACTATCGTCCAATCGGGAATGACCAGGATCACTTAGCACAAGCTGGAGATTTTAGGAGATATTTAGAGACGAAGATGTTTAGAAATGATGTATCAGGTTGTGTGTCTGCGGTGACTAAGACACCGAAGATAATAACCTCACACACACACACACACACACACACACACACACACACACACACACACACACACACACACACACACACACACACACACACACACACACACACACACACACACGCATGCACGCACGCACACACACACGCGCACGCACGCACGCACACGCACGCACACACGCACGCACGCACACACACACACGCACACACATTATTCCTGCTGATTGGAGTTCTGCACATTTGGGATTTGGTCCTGAAGGATGTTGTTGGAGGAACGCGACCGTCTCCAGCACGGCTGTCGTTGGTCAACATTAGAGATCAGGAGCCGTGCAGCTGGTTACTGGGACACAACACATGCTAAACTTGTCTAACCGGTCTGGTTTGAAATCTTTAGGCTTTGGTTCCATTTGAAAACAACTATTTTTGGATTTGTCCTTTAGTTTGTCACTCAGCTGAACGTTCATGTTTTATTTTGAATTATTTATCTGTTTCACTGATTCACCAACAAGCTTTTCAGTTTTAGAATTACTGAGCGGGAACGCTGCCTCAGATCGGGTCGGCACAGGAAGTCCAACTCAACTCAGTTCAAGGTTGAAGGGTTGAAATGGAAGATCAGCTCATTATTCTCCAACCACATTCTCCTCCTGCATTATTTTACACATATCTCCTCGTCTGAAGGCTTGTTGACACACAGACATGAACGCGCACACAAGCGTGTGAACACTGACACGTACATACAGCAGCAAAGATGCCAAAGCCCATTTAAATACTCGCAACACGCCTCTCTGTCAGGTCAAGCTTTAATGATGCTGAAGGACGAGAGAATAAGACAGAAGGCTGGAAAGCTGCAGCCGGGTGGAGGTCATTCTACTTCGGGTGGGATGGGTAGATGGATGGAAGGATGGAGGGATGGAAGCGGTTTGTTTGTTGGATGAAAATGATTCTGCATAATTGTGGCAGATGATTGACACGACCGGATGTGAAGGGAAAGAAGAACGAGAACAAAACATGAGTGAGATTTCTAAATATGAAAATATTTTACCTATTTCTGCAAACTGGAAACTCAGATGGTTCCGTTAGTGGAACCGGAGAACAGCCTCAGGTTACAGAGGAGCTCTTTGGGCCCAAAACGCCAACCCTTTAGCCCAGAAGTCATGTGACCATTCAGGTGAAACAGTAAGAACGAGAATCTGGAGCAAAAGTCTGTCATGTCAGTAATCCATCACAGACTGAGAGACCATCTAATGGCTCAGGAGCCCTCTGTAGCTGTTCTGGGTTCATCAGCTCATTAGAGAGGGACACTTTGAGTGTAGAATACTGAACCTTTTCACATTATTCTATAAACAGCTGCTGCTGTAGCTCAGGAGGTAGCGCGGGTTGTCCAGGAATCAAAAGGTTGCAGGTTCGGTCTGACTGCCCCTTGGTTGGATGTAGAACCCTTAGCAGGTGCCATACAAATACAAGCAATTCACCATATTCTGATTGTCTGAGATGTTCAGTTTAATTCAACTTTATTTATAAATCACCAAATCAGGACCAGAGTCGTCTCAAGGACCTTCACACAGTCAACAGGTCAGGTCATTAAGCCAGTCATTAAAACGTTTCCAATATAAGGAACCCAGCATGTTGCATCGAGTCACTGACTAGTGTCAGAGTCTTTACAGCAGTCCTCATAATAAGCAAGCATGCAGCGACAGTGGAGAGGAAAACTCCCTTTTAACAGGAATAAACCTCCAGAGAATCCTGGCTCAGTATAAGCAGCCATCCTCCACGACTCACTGGGGATGGAGAAGACAGAGCAGACACACACACACACACACACACACACACACACACACACACACACACACACACACACACACACACACACACACACACACACACACACACACACACACACACACACACACACACAACATATATACCAAGTAGTGTTTCTATGGTTACATTGTGATTTCTTAGTAAATATTTTATTTAGTGAGAGATAAACTTTATTGTATTTATCCTAGTGAAGCTATAATTAAACGAATAAACTAGTAGTAGCACATTCAATGTCAAAGAAAGTAAAATGTTAATATCAGGTGAGGGAGAATGATCAAATGGTTAGCAACAATGTTCAAGACGATGGCCCCCTCCATGAGGCCACGACAGCTCAGCAGAACATCATTGTAGCTTCTTCTGGGGAGAAAAACACTTAAGAGAAAAAATAAAGTTAACAGCTGAAATAGCAGGAAATAATATATTTAAAGAGCAGATTGTAGAAAAAAGTAGTCGAGTGTGGAAAGTGGTCAGTGTATCCTCCAGCAGTCTAAGCCTATAGCAGCATAACTACAGAGATAACTCTGGATAATCTATCCTATTTAGATGGAGGCATGTTGGAGGCAGGGCAAGGGAGAGCCGTCTTTACCGACTGTACACTCCACCTCCCTCTACTCCCCCACTTGTCCAGATTTAGGCTAACATCAGATTTTAACCATAGGCCCTATCAAATAAAAATGTTTTAAGCCTAGTCTTAAATGTAGACAAGGTGTCTGCCTCACGGACTAAAGCTGGGAGCTGGTTCTGCAAGACAGGAGCCTGATAACTAAAAGATCTGCCTTCCATCCTAATTTTACATACTCTGGGAACCACCAGTAGACCTGCAGTCTGAGAGCAAAGTGCTCGGTTAGGAACGTGTGGAACAATCAGATCACTGATGTATGATGGAGCTTGATAATTAAGAGCTTTGTATGTGAGAAGGAGGATCTTAAAGTCTATTCTGAATTTAACAGGTAGCCAATGTAGGGAAGCTAAGACAGGAGAGATATGATCTCTTTTTTTAATTCTCATCAGAACTCTAGCTGCAGCATTTTGGACAAGCTGAAGACTTTTAACTACATTCTGTGGACTTCCTGAGAGTAATGAATTACAGTAATCCAGTCTTGATGTAATAAATGCATGAACTAGTTTTTCAGCATTACTCCTGGAAAGGATGCATTGTCATGAGTTAACTGGCGGACCCGTAAAAACACCCAACACAGAATGACAAGTTTAAGAATGTTTATTAAAAGGGGAGAGGCAAAGGCTAGGTCAGGAGACAGGAGGTCGTTACCAGGAGGTCTGAGGTGGGAATAGTCCGATAGGGAAATCCAAAAGGCGAAGTCGGGGACGGAGCAGGATCGGAGCCAGAAGATCAGATATGCGGCGGAGCAGACAGGGTAATCCCAAAAAGCGAAGTCCAAAGATGAGAACTTCAGTCTTGTCTTGATTTAAAAGCAGAAAGTTTTGAGTCATCCAATTTTTTATGTCTTCAAGACAAGCCTGTAATCTGCCCAACCGATTAGGTTCATCAGGGTTAATGGATAGATATAACTGAGTATCGTCATCATAACAGTGGAAAATTATCCCACGCATCCCAGCAAACAGTTCCTGCAGAACAAGCTCATATTGTTTCTACTCCTTAAGAGTCTGTCTGACGCGCAGCTTCATCCATCTGTCGTGACCCGAGACATCTCTGGACTAGAGAAGTTGGTATTGGTGGTCAATCTACTGGGCCTGGGTGCCAGAGGTCATGCGACTTCTCTGACCATCAGATCAACGAAAAGGGTCTCCGAGAAAGGGTGAAGAAGACACACAGATAGCGTCTGATGCCTTTTGATAATAATCAACCTCATAGCTTAACGCAAACCAAATTCTTTTACACCCGGAACTCAGCTCTGCTAGATACGGAAGTTCTGATAACATCGCATACACACATAGGCACCATACACTACATCTAGATTCATCCATCACAGTAAATGTTAGTTAACCTGTCATGTTTTAATTGTTTTAAAAATAAATTCTTGCTTCTATAAACCTGATTCTTTCCTGAATCAAAACGAAGTGTTTACAATCCCAGAATAAAACAAATAATCCTAGAATCTTCTGATTAAACACCATAAAGACCAATCAGGTTGATATTCTATATTTAAATAGAGTATCACAGCGTATTGGTCATAAGTAGAGGTAATATATATTGAGCTCTTAAATCACTCAATTTCTCAAACCCTACAACATGTTCTAGCATTTCTAAATGAACATTGTGATCAACTGTGTCAAAGGCAGCACTGAGATCTAACAAGACTAGAACAGACACAAGATTCTTATCTGAGGCCATAAGAATATAATTTGTAACTCTCACTAATGCAGTTTCAGTGCTGTGATACTCTCTAAAACCAGACTGAAATTCCTCAAACAGAGCATTAGTGTTTAAATGCTCACATACTTGGATGGCCACTATTTTCTCCAGGACTTTGGATAAAAATGGAAGGCTAGATATTGGTCTATAATTCTTTGGGTCATCTGGATCCAGAGAAGGCTTCTTAATTAAAGGTTTGATTACAGCAACCTTAAAATCCTGTGGTACGTATCCATTTACTAAGGATAGATTGATTATATCTAGAATGGGGGCAGTAACCAAAGGAAATGCTTCTTTAAATAATTTGGTTGGGATTGGATCTAAAATGCAAGTTGAAGGTTTATACGAAGCTAATATTTTTGATAACTCTGAAAGCTCAACTGGATCAAAACGGTTCAAACACAGATGAGGTTCTACAGTTACCTCTGATGCTGCCTCACTTACTGAAGAAGAAGAAATCGCATTAGGGAGGATGCTAAACATTTTGTTTCTAATAGAATTAATTTTACTTGTGAAAAATCTCATAAAGTCATTGCTGTGGAGGGCTAAGGGAATAGATGGTTCACAGCTATGATTCTGTGTAAGTTTGGCAACTGTACTGAAAAGAAATTTTGGATTATTCTTATTCTCCTGAATTAGTGATGAAAAATAAGCTGTTCTAGCTTGTCGAAGCTTATTTTTATGAAGCATAAGACTATTTTTCCAGGATTAGTAGGACTCCTCCTGGTGTGTCGAGCGCCATGTTCTCTCCAATTTTCTAGAGTTTTGTTTTAATGCTCGTAAATGAGAATTAAACCAGGGAGCCAACTTCCTGTCCCTAATTACCTTCTTTTTTAAAGGGGCAACATCATCTAATGCCACACGTAAAGAGGAATTAACATGATGAACTAAGGCATCAATTTGTGAGGGGCTAGAACTGAAAATGTTGCCCTCTGCTACGTTCCTCTGAGATGCTGAGGACAGTAAAGATGCAACAGTTGATTTAAAAGATGCAACTGCGTTGTCAGATAGAGACCGACTATAGTGAAATTTACTTTCATGTCTCGAAAACTCAGTTATACAAAACTCAAAGATTATCAAAAAACATTGTCCTCCTGCTGCAGCCAGCATTGTGAATGTGAGGTTTTCATCAGCTGTACATCATACTCATCTCAGTTATAACAACTAAAGGTTGAAACATCTGGGCGTGCCTGGAATGAGTCTGTCTCATATGGGCCATTCCCATCTGTAC
Organism: Nothobranchius furzeri; assembly: GCF_043380555.1. Classification (NCBI taxonomy): domain Eukaryota; kingdom Metazoa; phylum Chordata; class Actinopteri; order Cyprinodontiformes; family Nothobranchiidae; genus Nothobranchius; species Nothobranchius furzeri. The sequence continues at coordinate 81,165,642 of NC_091744.1, forward strand.
CGGGTCGGCCTGGGCCGGGTAGCCCCAGTCGGCCCCAGCCTGGTGTAACAGAGATGAAAATGTGAATTTCACCAAAAGTAATGTGCAGTGATTGTTTGTGTTTTTGGAGCCGCCTACTGGTGGTTAGGCGCAACTGCATGCAACGGGTCCTTCAGGCGCATTCACAGCCCCTCCCACCAAAGCAGTAATGAAAGCTGGTGGAGGTAGGTGTACTGTGAAGCCGCTCTGCACTTTAAGTCATTTTAACCTTTAATTAATATATCAATAGGACTTGTTACAAATATTTAAGTGTTGTTAGAGCATATTTTGAAAAAGGTTAGCTGTGTTTGCATTAAATTAATAACTTTATAGACGAGATTCACACTAATGGAAGCTAGCTTTTCAGTCCTTTTAGTAATGTTTGGGTTTTTTTCTTTTTGCCTTGAACAGACCGTTGTATGCAGTTGCAGCGCACACACACTGATGTATTATTGTGTGCTTGTTTTTACATCAGGTACGTTCAGATGTGTTTGGTAAAAATATGATTTGTAAATGTTTTATTGTTTCAACTGCCGGTGGCAGTTGACTGTTATACCTACTGATGGCAGTTAACTGTTTCAACTGTCGGCGGCTGCGCTGTCATTGTTGGTACTATTAACTATTTTATATGTTTTATCAAAAAGAAAGTATGTATTGCTCTGAAATGCAAGTTGTTAAATTAATATATTGCTGTTGTTATTAAATGCCACTATACGATCATATGATGGAAAAAAAAGGAAAAGCAGTAATGAAAGCTGGTGGAGACCGTTGTATGCAGTTGCAGCGCACACACACTGATGTATTATTGTGTGCTTGTTTTTACATCAGATCCTGCCAGTAAAAAGCTCTGAAGGACAGTCCTGTGTCTGTGGCCTGATTGTATGTGTGCGGTGATTTGAGGCAACTCCAATAACCCTGGACGGACAACAAGAGGAGGCCGTCACACTGGTGCCGTGACTCCCGGATTGCTGAGCAGCTTGATGCGGTTCACCGGAGGTTACTGTGTCGTCTACCTGCAAGTTACCTCTTCACTTCAAGACCTCCACAATTGGGTCACAAGGTTTATGAACTAAGGGAAACAGTAGTTCTATTTCTAATTACCACTGGATTTTAATTGAGTGTGTTTTATTTCTGCTTTATCTTAACATGGCAAAGAGATTTGAACCAAGTGGTAAAACTGTGAACAGTCACCCCTCTTTTGGGAGAGGTAGAGGTGTAATGGGACTTACTTTTCAGCCCGGTTGTGCTGTTGGGTTTGATTTGGGTGCATCACCTATACTACCTGCGAGTAGTAGTAAACCCCAGGGATTAGCTCGGGATCCAGATGAGACACCTACTGGTCAGATGTTATTTGGGGGCCAGAGTCACTCAACACCTGTTGTTGGTAATGACTTACACCAAATAAGTGACATGATTTATCAGTTAGGTTCACAGATTGGGGAATCAATTGCAAATAAACTGTTATCTTCTGGCGTTGCTGGGGGAAAAGAAGCCTGTGGTACCTGTCAGAAACAGGACAGTGCCAATGTTGAGGACGCTTCTGTCTCAGATGGTCAAAGGTTTAATGTCATTGTAAAATCAGAAACCTCACCTGCAGTTTTCAAAGGTGACAATTCTGACAAGTACACTGTTACTGAGTGGGTTGAAATGATGAGAGGTTACCTTAGACGGCAGAACTATGATGTTTCTATGCAAAAAGAGGAAATTATGGGGAAGTTGATGGGTAGAGCCAGAGATGTAGTTAAGATTGGCCTTAGAAGTAATCCTGCCTTAAATGCTACATCCTCCCCAGATGTAATTTATAACATGCTGATACAGTACTTCAGTAACACATCCTCCTGTCTGCCTCTACAAGATTTCTACTCCACACTGCCACTCCAGAAAGAGGATGCTGTTGATTACTGGATTCGCCTTAATAAGGCTGCAGACATGGCTGAGGAAGGTCTGAAGCGTCAAGGGAAGCGCATTGAGGATATTGGTAGCGAAATTGCTAAAATGTTTGTAAAGCACTGCCCTGATACAGAACTAGTTTCAGTGTTTAAGTACAAACAGATTCATGAGTGGACCCCCAAAGACATTCAGGAGAGGCTAGATGAACACCAAAGAGAGCGATTGTCCAGTATTAAAACACCAATGCACAAACCATCTGCAGCCCAATTACTATGTTTTGAGACACACGTTGAGCCCAGAGTCTCCAGTAATGTACATATGCCTGATGGTGTTCTGCTCCATCATGTTGTGCAGCCAACCACTGAAGCTCCTTTATCCTATGCACCTGCGATGGTGCAGAACCAGCAGTTCCAAGGTGATTCAGATACTCCAGCTGCACAGACATGTTTTCCTTCCCTACAGCCTATGAAGCAGCAGAGTAAATGCACAGAAGTGCAATGCCAGTTCCAGTCTCCAGCTTCTGCCCCACTCAGTCAGCCACAAGAGGGTGCCATGCTTGGTGACATAGTGTCGATGCTCAGGGAGCTTCTCACCAAAGTTCAGCCTAGTGGTCAGCCCTCATATGCTCGTCGTGGGCGCACAAAGGGCCGGGCCAGATCTGTTATGAACTGTCGGGTGTGCAATGATGACAAGCATACAACAGAAACCCACTGCCGTTCAGACCGACTCTGTTTCACATGTTTCAGCCCAGACCACACGAGATGGTCCTGCCCAACCAATACTTCCCCTACAGAAAATATGCAGGGAAACTAGGTGACCTATGTCTGGAGGGAGGTCACATGGGTCAAGGTAAAATCTCCCACACATTTGATGCTGCTGAATTGTACCAAAATATACAGAAACTGAATGAATCAGAAAATGTTATTGTTCAGGACACACAAAGGGTCAAAAACAGTGACAGCTTGTTTTATATGCATGTTAAAGTCGATGGCAAAGTGACTCTTGATGCCATGCTGGACAGTGGTTCGATGGCATGCTCACTGAGTGAAGTAGCCCTGCAGTCGCTAATTAATGCGGGTGTTGTTATCTCTCATCAGGAGGGTACTGATGTTGTGTTTGTGGGATGTGGTGGTGCCAGAGTGAAACCAACTTCAATAATAGATCTGGAGATGGAGATCTATGGATGCAAGCTATTGGTCCCCACCTTTGTTGTAAATAACCAACAGGCTGATCTGCTCGTGGGCTCCAATGTCATCAGGCATCTGTTACACCAGCTAAAGAATGACTCCCCCTATTGGGAAGCTATTTCCACACCAAACCTAGATCACCCTGAGCTTGAGGAGTTCCTCTCTCTGCTTGCTGGCCTGGATCGTCGTTCTGGTGAGGATGTCCCAGACAAAATCGGAACTGTGAGATGTAACACAGCTGTCACTTTGGAGGCTGGAACTGAATATCTTTTATGGGGCAAACTTCCCAAGGATACAAGGTTATCACCTGGCTTGACTGTGATGTCTGAACCCACAACTTCCCACTCTGCTCCCAGAGGCATATTGGTGGCAAGAGCGTTGACACAACTCTGGGGAGACAGATTTGTCCCTCTCAAGATCCTAAATGCTTCCAGTTGTCCTGTAACCATTCGTAGAAATGCTAAACTGGCTGATGTCTACACCTGTCTTGCTATGGAGGACTTGGTTATGCAAGATGTAACATGCTCATATCAAGCTACCACTGTAAAAAGCACTGTTGATCCTACAGCGGAAAACAATGACTGTGTGCAGGAGAGACTGAAAAGTGTTGGTCTGGGTGATCTGGACCTGCAGTCTTGTGACGTGTCAGATGGTTGGCGGAGAAAGCTGGCTGACCTTGTGATCAGCTATGAGGATGTGTTCTCCCGCCACCACTTAGACTGCGGAGAGGCAAAAGGGTTTGTGCACAGGATTCGACTCACTGATGAGAGACCCTTTCGGTTGCCCTATCGCCGTGTGCCGCCTGCTGAATACCAGAAGCTTCGTCAAGTCCTAAATGAAATGGAGGAGAAGGAAATAATCTGCAAATCCACCAGTGAGTTTGCCTCACCCCTCGTTCTAGTTTGGAAGAAGAATGGTGACTTGCGGATCTGCACAGATTTCAGATGGCTCAACAGGCGAACACTGAAGGATGCCCATCCCTTACCACATCAAGCAGACTGCTTAGCTGCTTTGGGAGGGAACACATTCTTCTGCTCAATGGACCTCACATCTGGTTTTTACAACATGCCACTACACAAAGATGACCGAAAATACTCTGCCTTTACAACACCCATGGGATTGTACGAATACAACAGGCTCCCCCAGGGACTGTGCAACAGCCCAGCTAGTTTCATGAGGATGATGATGTCCATATTTGGTGACCAGAACTTTCTCAGTCTATTGTGCTACCTTGATGATTTGCTGGTGTTTGGCCCCTCTGAAGAGGTGACTTTCAAGAGGTTGGAGATGGTGTTCGGCCGCCTGCGGTTCCACAACCTGAAGCTTGCTCCAAAGAAATGTTGGCTAATGAGAAGATCTGTGAAGTTTCTTGGACACATAATCAATGAGTCTGGTGTATCCACAGATCCCGCTAAAGTTGAGTCCATCAGTAACATGTCAACTGCAGATCTCATGGAACCAGATGGCGTCACCCCTTCCCCATCTCGTGTTCGCTCGTTTCTAGGCATGATTAACTACTACCAGCATTTCATCCCCAACTATTCCTCTGTAGCCAGGCCACTCTTTAATCTGCTTGCTGGTGCAAAACAGAAACGCAAGTTGAAGATGCCCACCAAGCGTAAGCTTGTGCTTCGCAAATTGACTAAAGCTGACTGGACAGATGAACACCATTCTGCATTCATGGAGCTTAAAGCAGCTTTGGTCAACTCAGTAATTCTGGCCCACCCAGACTTCACTCGCCCATTTGTTCTGTTTACAGATGCCTCATTGGATGGTTTGGGTGCAGTCCTATCACAGGTTCAGGAAGGTGAGAGTGTGGCCCGGCCAGTGGCATTTGCAAGCAAGTCTCTCACACGTGCTCAAAGAAAGTATCCAGCCCATCGCCTTGAGTTTTTGGCACTCAAATGGTCGGTGTGTGACAAATTCAGCCATTGGCTGAAAGGACATATGTTCACAGTGTGGACGGATAACAACCCACTCACGCACATCCTCACCAAGCCACATTTGGATGCCTGTGAACAGCAATGGGTGGCAAAGCTGGCTTCTTATGCCTTTGACATTAAATATATCCCTGGCTCAAAGAATTTGGTGGCGGATGCCTTAAGTCGCGAGCCATTTATTAAGTCGACTGTAGTAAGGAAGCTGTTGCAAAGACCGTACAGCCAGCTCCTTAATGAGGCCCTCCCTGTCTCAGTTGGCTCAGTCCAGGAGGCTTTTAGGCAGTCGAACGCCAAGGACCAGCACTCCAGCATGTCGCAACTCCCTAACAGCACAAAGTTTCAGTCCTTCACAAAAGATGATGTCCATGCTATTCTCGAAACACAAAGTGCATGGGAATCTGCTGCTAGGCTACGAGCTGTTAACACCCTCGAACACCTACCTCAGCTAATCCTTCCAGTTCAGGATGACCTACCTGTCTTTTCAGAAACCGAGTTGCGTGAGAAACAACAAAACGACCCTGTCCTATCAAGGGTGTTGTACTATGTTGCCCGTGGCCGTCGCCCATCCAGAAGAGAGAAACCCAAAGAGCAAGCCATGGTCACCAGGTACCTCAAACACTGGGAAAAGTTTACAATGTCCAATGGAATCCTGTACAGACTTTCTAAAAACCCAGTAACCAACAAGAGGCGTCACCAATTTGTAGTTCCTGATTCTCTAAAGGCTGAGGTTCTCAAGGGGATTCATGACAGTGCTGGTCATCAAGGGCAGTTTAGGAGCTTGGCTATTGCTCGTCAGAGGTTCTTCTGGCCCCACATTGACCGTGATGTTAAAGACTATGTTCGCCAGTGTCCCCGGTGTGTTATTGGCAAATCCCCTGATCCAGAAGGTCGAGCACCTCTTGAAAGTATCAAAACATCTTCACCATTGGAGGTCGTGTGCATTGATTTTTGGACTGCAGAGGACTCCAATAACAAGTCTGTTGACGTGTTGATTGTGACCGACCATTTCACACGACTTGCACAGGCCTTTCCTTGTCGTGACCAATCTGCAAAGCAGGTGGCGAGGCAGCTTTGGGACAAATTTTTCTGTATATACGGGTTTCCTGAAAGGATACATTCGGACCAGGGTCCCTCCTTTGAGAGTCAGCTCATAAGGGAACTGTTGGAAGTTGCGGGTGTGAGGAAATCCCATACAACCCCTTACCACCCGATGGGCAATGGTAGCGCAGAACGCTTCAACAGAACACTGGGAAACATGATAAGAGCTCTCCCACCTGATGCAAAACAGAACTGGCCAAAACACCTTCAGACATTAACCTTCATGTACAATTGCACAGTCAACGAGACTACAGGCTATGCCCCTTTTTATTTGATGTATGGAAGAGTGCCACGCCTCCCTGTTGATGTGCTTTTTAAGAACATTCTTAGAGATCCTGAACTGTGTGGCTATGACAAGTATGTGCTATCCCTGACAAAAGATCTCCAGGACGCCATGGCCATAGCTCTAAGTCATGCCGACAGGGAACAGGAACGGCAGGCCTGCCTCTACAACCGCCGCACAAAAGGAAAACCTATTGGTGTCGGAGACCGTGTCCTAGTCTCGAACAAACGGGAGAGAGGGAAGCGTAAAACTGCTGACCGCTGGGAGTCTACAGTGTTTACTGTCGTGGGCATGAATCCTACAACCCACACATATCAGATACAGCATCCCAACACTGGTCAGGTCAGAGTTGTGCATCGTAACCTCTTGATGCTTGTGAATTTCTTGCCCTTTGATACAGCCAGTCAGTCTGTCGACTCTTCTGCCCTTTTACCTGATGGATCTGATGTTACTACTGCATCAGATACACCGGAACTGGTTGTTGAAAAGAATGATTCAAGAATCAGAACCCAAGAGTGGGTCAGCTCCTTACCTGATGCATCCCGTAATGCTGCTCACATGAACAACTCCGTCAGCGAGATGGTCTCTGCAGTGGAGGGAGACGAGGGGCTTCTGTTGTCCCCTAGTGTGACGGGCTATGACCCTTATCCCTTGCTAGTTCCCTCTGCTGATAGACAGAGTGTTCTCTCACACACTTCACTGGTTGCTCAGTCTGCTATTGGCACTGACTCAGTCCACACAGTCAGAACCCGTGTTGGTAGGACAGTCAAGCCTGTCAATAGGCTGATTCAGGTGATGACCAACATGGCTATTAGTGACGATGCTGGTCAGCTTATGGACAGTTTTTAATTCAGTTTTTCAAATGTTTCAGTAGAGGCATGTATAATAATATGCCCTTTTCTAAACAAGTTGTATCTTGTTCTTTGTTCTGTGTTTTGTATTTTATAATAGATATATACCATAACTTAGTACTAGTCCTGGTTTAGGGGCTTCTTTTTGTTTTACACGTGGGTTATGTAGGATGTAGGCTGCATCCTGCTTCCAGGAGCTGGTAGGGAATAGGGCGCCATTTCCTTGCCACTTCATCCTTTATAGAGGATACTGTTTAAGTTGAACTGTGTACACCCACGTTGAGTAATGTGAGGTTTTGTGTCATGGTGATGGTATTTGCACTTTCATAATTTTGGCTGAAATTCAGCAGGGGTGGGTGTAACAGAGATGAAAATGTGAATTTCACCAAAAGTAATGTGCAGTGATTGTTTGTGTTTTTGGAGCCGCCTACTGGTGGTTAGGCGCAACTGCATGCAACGGGTCCTTCAGGCGCATTCACAGCCCCTCCCACCAAAGCAGTAATGAAAGCTGGTGGAGGTAGGTGTACTGTGAAGCCGCTCTGCACTTTAAGTCATTTTAACCTTTAATTAATATATCAATAGGACTTGTTACAAATATTTAAGTGTTGTTAGAGCATATTTTGAAAAAGGTTAGCTGTGTTTGCATTAAATTAATAACTTTATAGACGAGATTCACACTAATGGAAGCTAGCTTTTCAGTCCTTTTAGTAATGTTTGGGTTTTTTTCTTTTTGCCTTGAACAGACCGTTGTATGCAGTTGCAGCGCACACACACTGATGTATTATTGTGTGCTTGTTTTTACATCAGGTACGTTCAGATGTGTTTGGTAAAAATATGATTTGTAAATGTTTTATTGTTTCAACTGCCGGTGGCAGTTGACTGTTATACCTACTGATGGCAGTTAACTGTTTCAACTGTCGGCGGCTGCGCTGTCATTGTTGGTACTATTAACTATTTTATATGTTTTATCAAAAAGAAAGTATGTATTGCTCTGAAATGCAAGTTGTTAAATTAATATATTGCTGTTGTTATTAAATGCCACTATACGATCATATGATGGAAAAAAAAGGAAAAGCAGTAATGAAAGCTGGTGGAGACCGTTGTATGCAGTTGCAGCGCACACACACTGATGTATTATTGTGTGCTTGTTTTTACATCAGATCCTGCCAGTAAAAAGCTCTGAAGGACAGTCCTGTGTCTGTGGCCTGATTGTATGTGTGCGGTGATTTGAGGCAACTCCAATAACCCTGGACGGACAACAAGAGGAGGCCGTCACACTGGTGCCGTGACTCCCGGATTGCTGAGCAGCTTGATGCGGTTCACCGGAGGTTACTGTGTCGTCTACCTGCAAGTTACCTCTTCACTTCAAGACCTCCACAATTGGGTCACAAGGTTTATGAACTAAGGGAAACAGTAGTTCTATTTCTAATTACCACTGGATTTTAATTGAGTGTGTTTTATTTCTGCTTTATCTTAACATGGCAAAGAGATTTGAACCAAGTGGTAAAACTGTGAACAGTCACCCCTCTTTTGGGAGAGGTAGAGGTGTAATGGGACTTACTTTTCAGCCCGGTTGTGCTGTTGGGTTTGATTTGGGTGCATCACCTATACTACCTGCGAGTAGTAGTAAACCCCAGGGATTAGCTCGGGATCCAGATGAGACACCTACTGGTCAGATGTTATTTGGGGGCCAGAGTCACTCAACACCTGTTGTTGGTAATGACTTACACCAAATAAGTGACATGATTTATCAGTTAGGTTCACAGATTGGGGAATCAATTGCAAATAAACTGTTATCTTCTGGCGTTGCTGGGGGAAAAGAAGCCTGTGGTACCTGTCAGAAACAGGACAGTGCCAATGTTGAGGACGCTTCTGTCTCAGATGGTCAAAGGTTTAATGTCATTGTAAAATCAGAAACCTCACCTGCAGTTTTCAAAGGTGACAATTCTGACAAGTACACTGTTACTGAGTGGGTTGAAATGATGAGAGGTTACCTTAGACGGCAGAACTATGATGTTTCTATGCAAAAAGAGGAAATTATGGGGAAGTTGATGGGTAGAGCCAGAGATGTAGTTAAGATTGGCCTTAGAAGTAATCCTGCCTTAAATGCTACATCCTCCCCAGATGTAATTTATAACATGCTGATACAGTACTTCAGTAACACATCCTCCTGTCTGCCTCTACAAGATTTCTACTCCACACTGCCACTCCAGAAAGAGGATGCTGTTGATTACTGGATTCGCCTTAATAAGGCTGCAGACATGGCTGAGGAAGGTCTGAAGCGTCAAGGGAAGCGCATTGAGGATATTGGTAGCGAAATTGCTAAAATGTTTGTAAAGCACTGCCCTGATACAGAACTAGTTTCAGTGTTTAAGTACAAACAGATTCATGAGTGGACCCCCAAAGACATTCAGGAGAGGCTAGATGAACACCAAAGAGAGCGATTGTCCAGTATTAAAACACCAATGCACAAACCATCTGCAGCCCAATTACTATGTTTTGAGACACACGTTGAGCCCAGAGTCTCCAGTAATGTACATATGCCTGATGGTGTTCTGCTCCATCATGTTGTGCAGCCAACCACTGAAGCTCCTTTATCCTATGCACCTGCGATGGTGCAGAACCAGCAGTTCCAAGGTGATTCAGTTACTCCAGCTGCACAGACATGTTTTCCTTCCCTACAGCCTATGAAGCAGCAGAGTAAATGCACAGAAGTGCAATGCCAGTTCCAGTCTCCAGCTTCTGCCCCACTCAGTCAGCCACAAGAGGGTGCCATGCTTGGTGACATAGTGTCGATGCTCAGGGAGCTTCTCACCAAAGTTCAGCCTAGTGGTCAGCCCTCATATGCTCGTCGTGGGCGCACAAAGGGCCGGGCCAGATCTGTTATGAACTGTCGGGTGTGCAATGATGACAAGCATACAACAGAAACCCACTGCCGTTCAGACCGACTCTGTTTCACATGTTTCAGCCCAGACCACACGAGATGGTCCTGCCCAACCAATACTTCCCCTACAGAAAATATGCAGGGAAACTAGGTGACCTATGTCTGGAGGGAGGTCACATGGGTCAAGGTAAAATCTCCCACACATTTGATGCTGCTGAATTGTACCAAAATATACAGAAACTGAATGAATCAGAAAATGTTATTGTTCAGGACACACAAAGGGTCAAAAACAGTGACAGCTTGTTTTATATGCATGTTAAAGTCGATGGCAAAGTGACTCTTGATGCCATGCTGGACAGTGGTTCGATGGCATGCTCACTGAGTGAAGTAGCCCTGCAGTCGCTAATTAATGCGGGTGTTGTTATCTCTCATCAGGAGGGTACTGATGTTGTGTTTGTGGGATGTGGTGGTGCCAGAGTGAAACCAACTTCAATAATAGATCTGGAGATGGAGATCTATGGATGCAAGCTATTGGTCCCCACCTTTGTTGTAAATAACCAACAGGCTGATCTGCTCGTGGGCTCCAATGTCATCAGGCATCTGTTACACCAGCTAAAGAATGACTCCCCCTATTGGGAAGCTATTTCCACACCAAACCTAGATCACCCTGAGCTTGAGGAGTTCCTCTCTCTGCTTGCTGGCCTGGATCGTCGTTCTGGTGAGGATGTCCCAGACAAAATCGGAACTGTGAGATGTAACACAGCTGTCACTTTGGAGGCTGGAACTGAATATCTTTTATGGGGCAAACTTCCCAAGGATACAAGGTTATCACCTGGCTTGACTGTGATGTCTGAACCCACAACTTCCCACTCTGCTCCCAGAGGCATATTGGTGGCAAGAGCGTTGACACAACTCTGGGGAGACAGATTTGTCCCTCTCAAGATCCTAAATGCTTCCAGTTGTCCTGTAACCATTCGTAGAAATGCTAAACTGGCTGATGTCTACACCTGTCTTGCTATGGAGGACTTGGTTATGCAAGATGTAACATGCTCATATCAAGCTACCACTGTAAAAAGCACTGTTGATCCTACAGCGGAAAACAATGACTGTGTGCAGGAGAGACTGAAAAGTGTTGGTCTGGGTGATCTGGACCTGCAGTCTTGTGACGTGTCAGATGGTTGGCGGAGAAAGCTGGCTGACCTTGTGATCAGCTATGAGGATGTGTTCTCCCGCCACCACTTAGACTGCGGAGAGGCAAAAGGGTTTGTGCACAGGATTCGACTCACTGATGAGAGACCCTTTCGGTTGCCCTATCGCCGTGTGCCGCCTGCTGAATACCAGAAGCTTCGTCAAGTCCTAAATGAAATGGAGGAGAAGGAAATAATCTGCAAATCCACCAGTGAGTTTGCCTCACCCCTCGTTCTAGTTTGGAAGAAGAATGGTGACTTGCGGATCTGCACAGATTTCAGATGGCTCAACAGGCGAACACTGAAGGATGCCCATCCCTTACCACATCAAGCAGACTGCTTAGCTGCTTTGGGAGGGAACACATTCTTCTGCTCAATGGACCTCACATCTGGTTTTTACAACATGCCACTACACAAAGATGACCGAAAATACTCTGCCTTTACAACACCCATGGGATTGTACGAATACAACAGGCTCCCCCAGGGACTGTGCAACAGCCCAGCTAGTTTCATGAGGATGATGATGTCCATATTTGGTGACCAGAACTTTCTCAGTCTATTGTGCTACCTTGATGATTTGCTGGTGTTTGGCCCCTCTGAAGAGGTGACTTTCAAGAGGTTGGAGATGGTGTTCGGCCGCCTGCGGTTCCACAACCTGAAGCTTGCTCCAAAGAAATGTTGGCTAATGAGAAGATCTGTGAAGTTTCTTGGACACATAATCAATGAGTCTGGTGTATCCACAGATCCCGCTAAAGTTGAGTCCATCAGTAACATGTCAACTGCAGATCTCATGGAACCAGATGGCGTCACCCCTTCCCCATCTCGTGTTCGCTCGTTTCTAGGCATGATTAACTACTACCAGCATTTCATCCCCAACTATTCCTCTGTAGCCAGGCCACTCTTTAATCTGCTTGCTGGTGCAAAACAGAAACGCAAGTTGAAGATGCCCACCAAGCGTAAGCTTGTGCTTCGCAAATTGACTAAAGCTGACTGGACAGATGAACACCATTCTGCATTCATGGAGCTTAAAGCAGCTTTGGTCAACTCAGTAATTCTGGCCCACCCAGACTTCACTCGCCCATTTGTTCTGTTTACAGATGCCTCATTGGATGGTTTGGGTGCAGTCCTATCACAGGTTCAGGAAGGTGAGAGTGTGGCCCGGCCAGTGGCATTTGCAAGCAAGTCTCTCACACGTGCTCAAAGAAAGTATCCAGCCCATCGCCTTGAGTTTTTGGCACTCAAATGGTCGGTGTGTGACAAATTCAGCCATTGGCTGAAAGGACATATGTTCACAGTGTGGACGGATAACAACCCACTCACGCACATCCTCACCAAGCCACATTTGGATGCCTGTGAACAGCGATGGGTGGCAAAGCTGGCTTCTTATGCCTTTGACATTAAATATATCCCTGGCTCAAAGAATTTGGTGGCGGATGCCTTAAGTCGCGAGCCATTTATTAAGTCGACTGTAGTAAGGAAGCTGTTGCAAAGACCGTACAGCCAGCTCCTTAATGAGGCCCTCCCTGTCTCAGTTGGCTCAGTCCAGGAGGCTTTTAGGCAGTCGAACGCCAAGGACCAGCACTCCAGCATGTCGCAACTCCCTAACAGCACAAAGTTTCAGTCCTTCACAAAAGATGATGTCCATGCTATTCTCGAAACACAAAGTGCATGGGAATCTGCTGCTAGGCTACGAGCTGTTAACACCCTCGAACACCTACCTCAGCTAATCCTTCCAGTTCAGGATGACCTACCTGTCTTTTCAGAAACCGAGTTGCGTGAGAAACAACAAAACGACCCTGTCCTATCAAGGGTGTTGTACTATGTTGCCCGTGGCCGTCGCCCATCCAGAAGAGAGAAACCCAAAGAGCAAGCCATGGTCACCAGGTACCTCAAACACTGGGAAAAGTTTACAATGTCCAATGGAATCCTGTACAGACTTTCTAAAAACCCAGTAACCAACAAGAGGCGTCACCAATTTGTAGTTCCTGATTCTCTAAAGGCTGAGGTTCTCAAGGGGATTCATGACAGTGCTGGTCATCAAGGGCAGTTTAGGAGCTTGGCTATTGCTCGTCAGAGGTTCTTCTGGCCCCACATTGACCGTGATGTTAAAGACTATGTTCGCCAGTGTCCCCGGTGTGTTATTGGCAAATCCCCTGATCCAGAAGGTCGAGCACCTCTTGAAAGTATCAAAACATCTTCACCATTGGAGGTCGTGTGCATTGATTTTTGGACTGCAGAGGACTCCAATAACAAGTCTGTTGACGTGTTGATTGTGACCGACCATTTCACACGACTTGCACAGGCCTTTCCTTGTCGTGACCAATCTGCAAAGCAGGTGGCGAGGCAGCTTTGGGACAAATTTTTCTGTATATACGGGTTTCCTGAAAGGATACATTCGGACCAGGGTCCCTCCTTTGAGAGTCAGCTCATAAGGGAACTGTTGGAAGTTGCGGGTGTGAGGAAATCCCATACAACCCCTTACCACCCGATGGGCAATGGTAGCGCAGAACGCTTCAACAGAACACTGGGAAACATGATAAGAGCTCTCCCACCTGATGCAAAACAGAACTGGCCAAAACACCTTCAGACATTAACCTTCATGTACAATTGCACAGTCAACGAGACTACAGGCTATGCCCCTTTTTATTTGATGTATGGAAGAGTGCCACGCCTCCCTGTTGATGTGCTTTTTAAGAACATTCTTAGAGATCCTGAACTGTGTGGCTATGACAAGTATGTGCTATCCCTGACAAAAGATCTCCAGGACGCCATGGCCATAGCTCTAAGTCATGCCGACAGGGAACAGGAACGGCAGGCCTGCCTCTACAACCGCCGCACAAAAGGAAAACCTATTGGTGTCGGAGACCGTGTCCTAGTCTCGAACAAACGGGAGAGAGGGAAGCGTAAAACTGCTGACCGCTGGGAGTCTACAGTGTTTACTGTCGTGGGCATGAATCCTACAACCCACACATATCAGATACAGCATCCCAACACTGGTCAGGTCAGAGTTGTGCATCGTAACCTCTTGATGCTTGTGAATTTCTTGCCCTTTGATACAGCCAGTCAGTCTGTCGACTCTTCTGCCCTTTTACCTGATGGATCTGATGTTACTACTGCATCAGATACACCGGAACTGGTTGTTGAAAAGAATGATTCAAGAATCAGAACCCAAGAGTGGGTCAGCTCCTTACCTGATGCATCCCGTAATGCTGCTCACATGAACAACTCCGTCAGCGAGATGGTCTCTGCAGTGGAGGGAGACGAGGGGCTTCTGTTGTCCCCTAGTGTGACGGGCTATGACCCTTATCCCTTGCTAGTTCCCTCTGCTGATAGACAGAGTGTTCTCTCACACACTTCACTGGTTGCTCAGTCTGCTATTGGCACTGACTCAGTCCACACAGTCAGAACCCGTGTTGGTAGGACAGTCAAGCCTGTCAATAGGCTGATTCAGGTGATGACCAACATGGCTATTAGTGACGATGCTGGTCAGCTTATGGACAGTTTTTAATTCAGTTTTTCAAATGTTTCAGTAGAGGCATGTATAATAATATGCCCTTTTCTAAACAAGTTGTATCTTGTTCTTTGTTCTGTGTTTTGTATTTTATAATAGATATATACCATAACTTAGTACTAGTCCTGGTTTAGGGGCTTCTTTTTGTTTTACACGTGGGTTATGTAGGATGTAGGCTGCATCCTGCTTCCAGGAGCTGGTAGGGAATAGGGCGCCATTTCCTTGCCACTTCATCCTTTATAGAGGATACTGTTTAAGTTGAACTGTGTACACCCACGTTGAGTAATGTGAGGTTTTGTGTCATGGTGATGGTATTTGCACTTTCATAATTTTGGCTGAAATTCAGCAGGGGTGGGTGTAACAGAGATGAAAATGTGAATTTCACCAAAAGTAATGTGCAGTGATTGTTTGTGTTTTTGGAGCCGCCTACTGGTGGTTAGGCGCAACTGCATGCAACGGGTCCTTCAGGCGCATTCACAGCCCCTCCCACCAAAGCAGTAATGAAAGCTGGTGGAGGTAGGTGTACTGTGAAGCCGCTCTGCACTTTAAGTCATTTTAACCTTTAATTAATATATCAATAGGACTTGTTACAAATATTTAAGTGTTGTTAGAGCATATTTTGAAAAAGGTTAGCTGTGTTTGCATTAAATTAATAACTTTATAGACGAGATTCACACTAATGGAAGCTAGCTTTTCAGTCCTTTTAGTAATGTTTGGGTTTTTTTCTTTTTGCCTTGAACAGACCGTTGTATGCAGTTGCAGCGCACACACACTGATGTATTATTGTGTGCTTGTTTTTACATCAGGTACGTTCAGATGTGTTTGGTAAAAATATGATTTGTAAATGTTTTATTGTTTCAACTGCCGGTGGCAGTTGACTGTTATACCTACTGATGGCAGTTAACTGTTTCAACTGTCGGCGGCTGCGCTGTCATTGTTGGTACTATTAACTATTTTATATGTTTTATCAAAAAGAAAGTATGTATTGCTCTGAAATGCAAGTTGTTAAATTAATATATTGCTGTTGTTATTAAATGCCACTATACGATCATATGATGGAAAAAAAAGGAAAAGCAGTAATGAAAGCTGGTGGAGACCGTTGTATGCAGTTGCAGCGCACACACACTGATGTATTATTGTGTGCTTGTTTTTACATCAGATCCTGCCAGTAAAAAGCTCTGAAGGACAGTCCTGTGTCTGTGGCCTGATTGTATGTGTGCGGTGATTTGAGGCAACTCCAATAACCCTGGACGGACAACAAGAGGAGGCCGTCACACTGGCCTGGTTGATTCCACACATCCTTGCCTTAAGCCCATGTGGGCTGATTCTACCCACCAATCAGAGGCTTGCTCTAATGGAAGGTGTGAATTTGCTGTCAGCAGTGGGTGTGTTGGCCCTGGTCGGCCTGAAGCAGACCCCCTCGAGAAGAGGGCTGAGAATGAGCCTTGGTTGGCCCGGAAAAATACCAGGCCACCCAGATATGTAAACAACCTACGCTACCCGGCCCGGGCCGACCCGGTACAGATGGGAATGGCCCAATAGATTAGTTTCTCCTTTTGGGCTAATTTACTGACAGAAATGTTCTGCCCTTTGTAATCGCACTTTCAACATTTTGTTGGTGTTTATTTTATACAACAACGTGTTTGATGCTTAGTTTCCAGCCTATTGTAATGTGATGCTGGAAATTTGTCATGGTCTGTGGTGAGCTGCCTGTCGGTAATCTTGTTGTCCTCTGAGTCTTGTCTGCAGGTGGGTGTTTCTGAGGGCAACCAGCTGCAGCTGATCTTGTCATCAAGGCCCGTGGGATTTAAGGAGCAGTGTGACACAACTCCACGCCGGATGATTACTCTGTTTGGGTAGCCGCTAGCCGCTAGCCTGTCTTGAACTTGTGTACTTTGTTAGAAAACCTGCTGCCTGAAAGATCCCTGACAATTCTTCCCTGCTCTCCTTCAGGTTTCACTCCACGTTTCCTCATCTCCATAACCAGCTCGGACTCCAATATAACAGAATTGTGTGTGTGTGTGTGTGTGTGTGTGTGTGTGTGTGTGTGTCGTTTTCATTTGCTGTACATGGTGTTAGCTGCCTTCTGTTACTTGTCTTTGCTTTCTTTATCTTGCTTAAGAGGATCTTCACGAAAACAAGGTGGCACATCTCATGGGGCTACTCTTTAAATATGTCAATAAATAAATAAATAAATAAATGGACTTTTACATCAGATTCAAATTTTTCCAGTTGAACCAAACTGGAAGTGCTGCATTTAGCTGCTGCAGAACTTGGCTGCAAAGGTTTTGGATCTGTTTTCCAGCTAGCCCCATAAGGCTGCTATTTACTGTAGATTTAGCAAAGAGCAGGAAAAAGAGAGTTTGTGTCTGACATCTCTTCACCTGCTTTTGTGTAACGGTGACGATATTCAGTGTCTTTGGACAGTTAATGCAGGAATCTATGGATTATTGAAAACTGGTTAACAGAGGAACGGATGAGTCTCCACAGTCTGCAACATTTTTATATTTATTATGGAGGTCTTGGAGGGTCCGACTCAAACAAAACAACGTTTCTCTGGAGACGATCAGATGAACTGTTTCATGTTGAGTCTACGTTGTTTAAAATGGTTTTAACGTCACCTTTATTCACCTGCTCTGTGCTCAGACCTGCTGTTTTAAACATCAGCAGCAACTGGACTGGATCTGAGTGGGAAATTTGATTTCTAAGCTTAGTGGAAAGTCCGGCTGTTGGGAAGGAAAGTTCCAGTCAGAAGAAAATCTCCAAGTGTTTGGTCTCTGATTCTCTCCTTATCAGGCTGTTAATATTTACATAAAACTCAGTTATTATGGATTTTTCTTTTATCCTGAAAGATGAGCTGCTGCTGATTGTCCCTGTGAGGAAGCTCCTAATGATCCAGTGGGAGAAGTGGAACTGTGTGGGAAGGTTAATGGAGTGGTGACACACATTAGCCTTTCCGTAATGTCCAGAAAGGTAATTCTGCCTTCGGAGAAAAGGCAGAAGGTTAGCCGGAGAGCGAAGAGCAGGAGTCCCGTCCCAGTCAGCAAAAGTAAGGAGTGATCCTCCAAATGCATGGCCGTGGTGGGATGCGTTCATTACTTTCAGGCTGCCGTCCTCCTGCCTGAATCCTGGTGATGCTGCTGTTGTGTCCTAGGGCAAGACCCCTAACCCGCCGTGTGTGCTGGTGGAGGTCGGAGGGACCGGTGGCATCTGTGCTCTGCAGTCTCACCCCTGTCAGCGCCCCCCGGGGCAGCTGTGGCTACTCTGGACCAACGGACCTCCGTGCCATCACCTGTGGGTTTCTGGAGAGCTGAACTGAATCCCATTGGGCGGTTCCCACCATCTCCATTCTGGCTGCATCACACGTGTCATCACTCTAAAAAATACAAAAATGGAGCTGGGGGTGGGGAAAGATGATTGAAACCGATCAGACTCTGAGCTGATGTTTCTACAAGCTAACTGAGCTAACCGATGCTAACAAAAGTTGGCGAGCGCTTTGAGCCAGAACAGCACGGTTGAGCGACTTTGCTCCCTCTTCCCTCTAGACTGTAACACTTTTAATGTGTGGCCGAGGCTTTACCTTGGAGAAGGCCCCGTGGTTCCCCCTCTCCTTCACACCAAAGTCTGACTGCTGAAGAACTTTCTCAGCAGGTCGAGTTCTGCAGAATCCTGTTGACGAAGCGTTTCAGTGGATCAGCTGCGCTGAAGCAAGTGAGTATGAGTCACTGCAACATGCCGACATGAACTGAGGAGCTGAGAAACGGAGATTAGGCATTTAACGAAAAGCAAATGCTATCATGAGACCCTTTGTGGTCCACTTCCTGTCTTTCGTCAACTGGATATTCTGGATAAACGGGTCATGAAATGGCAGTTTTATGTTTGTGTTTATTCGTTTAACAGACACTTTTATGCAAAGTGACTTACAATTTGTAACCTATAGGGCATGTTGTGATCTGTGGGGGAAACCGGAGGACCCGGAGGAAACCCACGCATGCATGGGGAGAACACGCAACTCCACGCAGAAAGGCCGCAGCCGAGCCGAGTTTCGAACCTGCAACCTTCATGCTGCGAGGCAACAGTACTAACCACTGCACCACCACGCAGCAGTTTTAGGTAAAACTGACGGTGATGTAAAGGTCTAATAAGGTCACATGATCCATTAAAAAGTAAAGGTCAAGTTAAAGGCCCATAGTTTTCAATTCAATTCAATTCAATTTTATTTATATAGCGCCAAATCACGACAAGAGTCGTCTCAAGGCACTTCACACACACACACACACACACACACACACACACACACACACACACACACACACACACACACACACACACACACACACACACACACTAGTGTGTGGTAAAATTTGTTCTCTGCATCTGACCCATCCCCGTGGAAAGCCGTGAGCTGCACTCGGGAACCATTTGGTGGTTTAACCCCCAATCCAACACCTTAAAGCTGAGTGTCAAGCAGCGTCCTAAGTCTTTGGTATCATGAACCGGCCGGGATTTGAACCCTGCTCTCCCAGACCCAGGGAAGACACTCTACCTCTCGGCAACTAAGCTGGATTAAGCAAAACACAGAAACTGACCTCAGAACAGCTAAAACTCCCTCTAGTTTGTGACCTCATCCAGCCAGATCATAACCAGACCAAAGTCAGGATGTACCTCGACTCCAACCAGACAGAACTGATAAGACACTTCACTTCATGATCTTCGGATTCAGGAATGAAATGACTGCTTCCCCCTCTCCTCTGCACAGAACTAGTCTGCATGAGATATGGTCTCAAGGTCTCATGCAGTCCTTCTAACCTGCTTCTCTTCAGCTCAACAGAAGAATGAAGAATGGACTCTCTCCTTTTAATTAATCAAAGAACTCTATTTTAATAAGCTAATCACACAACGTGTTAATCAATAAATAAGATGTGACCAATCTGTGAAATTAAAATATTAATTACTTTATTATGATCCTATAGAATATAATAAGTAATGTGACTTTATATGTTTCCACTAGGACTGATCTCACGTAGCGTTAAGAGACATGACACATTGCTTTCACTGATCCAATCAGAATCTGCCAGATCTGGCGGAGGCGTGGTTTTGGTGGTGTTTGGTGTCTGTCAACTTTTCATTCGACCATAAACCAAAACATCCGAAGTATAAAACTATGTCCACGCCATCTTTAACACCAGTTCAAAGCGTTCTAGAGAAGTGTCGGAGTGGCCAATCCGTCACTTTCCTCTTTAACCGAAAGAACCAACGACAAGCTGGATAAAATCTGTTGCATTTTACCAACCAAGCTACGGTTCCTTTCAGAATAAAAGCTGAACCATCACGACCCAGGTTTGGGTCTCACCAGACGCCAACAAAATTGTCGTGACCCGGGAGTGTCTCACAGACTGGTCACATCTTATTTATTGATTAACACTCGTGTGATTAGCTTATTAAAATAGAGTTATTTGATTAATTAAAAGGAGAGAGTCCATTCTTCATTCTTCTGTTGAGCTGAAAATAAGCAGGTTAGAAGCAAATGCATGAGACCTTGAGGCCATATCTCATGCAGACTAGTTCTGTGCAGAGGAGAGGGGGAAACAGTCATTTCATTCCGTTACCATTCTTAGGCAGATTTAAGTCACTCAGATCTGATAATCTGATTCCAGATCAGCTGATCTGGATCCCAAAACAATGGTGTGATGCTGGCTCAAGCACCGGCTGCAGGACTCTGAGACACAAACCTCTAGTTTCACCAGGAAAACAGAATCGCATCAGAAGAATGAGGCGTGTGGCGTTCCGCCAACACTGCACGTTTACGCCTCGACATTAAGCTGGAGGTAGACTGGATGGGTGAGATGTGCTTTCGTTGGTTCCTGAAAAACTTCCAACATTCCTGATTATTTATAGAAGCCAGAGAAGTTTAAGTTCCTCCGAACAATCCTGATGGAGAAGAAGAATTGAGCTGGATGGAGACGTTGCTGCTGGTGTTTTAATTCAGAACCAGAACTTTGGGTCAGAAACATCAGTCCTTCTCCGGTTTCTCCTGGATTAACAACGTTTTAAGGGTTTTACATCCAGCTGGATTTGCTAATCTCAGCTCTGTGCAATAAAACGGCCTTCAGTCCCACATTTATTATAACTAATAGTTTATTTTTATGCTCAGGTGTCTATAACAGTTGCGGCACCAGGGGGCGCTATAGCTAACCCTGGATTAGTCATTTCACCTCCACAACACCTCCAAGTAAATATTAGATTTTTTTTTTAACAATTACATTTAAATTTAACGTGTGGACCGGGAAAAGGGTGGCTTGCCAACTCCGGGTCGGGGGAGAGGTCCTACCTCAAGTGGAGGAGTTTAAGTATCTCGGGGTCTTGTTCACGAGTGAGGGTAGGAGGGATCGGGAGATCGACAGGCGGATTGGGTCGGCGTCTGCAGTGATGCGGACGCTGAGCCGATCTGTCGTGGTGAAGAGGGAGCTGAGCCAGAAAGCCAGGCTCTCGATTTACCGGTCGATCTACGTCCCAATCCTCACCTATGGTCATGAGCTTTGGGTAATGACCGAAAGAACGAGATCGCGGATACAAGCGGTCGAAATGAGTTTCCTCCGTAGGGTGGCCGGGCTCAGCCTTAGAGATAGGGTGAGGAGCTCGGACATTCAGGAGGGACTCGGAGTAGAACCGCTGCTCCTCCGGATCAAAAGGAGTCAGTTGAGGTGGTTTGGGCATCTGGTCAGGATGCCTCCTGGACGCCTCCCTGGGGAGGTGTTTCGAGCATGTCCTGCCGGCAGGAGGCCCCCGGGTCGACCCAGGACACGTTGGAGAGGTTACATCTCCAATCTGGTCCGGGAACGCCTTGGGGTCCTGCCGGAGGAGCTGGTGGAGGTGGCCGGGGAGAGGACGGTCTGGAGCTCCCTAGTTGGGATGCTGCCCCCGCGACCCGGACCCGGATAAGCGGAGGAAGACGACGACGACGATGTGATAATATTTAACATACAAAACAAAAATAATCAGTAAATTATCATGTAGATAGTAAAAACTTAAACCAAAACAGGAAATTGATGTTAACCTTTGACCTCATTTTCCACCTGCGAACGAGTGAAAGGTAGAGCTAGTGGTAAAATGGATCGTTTTTGTTGCCCACATTTCCACGGGTTCAGTCAGAAACGAATGAATGTTTGGAAGTGATCTCAGACCCACAAAAACCTACGGATCTGGATGAAGAGAGTCAAACCTCAACCGCCGCAGCAGTCGAGGGTTTTGCCGCTGGAAATGCTAACACTAACGTTAGCTAACCTTGCAACACTTCTGTGTGGCTGTATGTGTTTATGATTTCATGGAAAAGTCGGCGATTGTTCATATGTTTATGATGTATATTAATGATTGTTTCAGGTGTTGTGCACGCATGTGCATCTGCTAGTGTTGAAGGTGTTTTAGAGAACAATAGGTACGCATGACCCATTCCTTCATAGCACCCTCAATAAAAAGACTAGCTCCTTGATAGCACCTGCAGAAAAACATTTCTGGAGCCGCCACTGGTCTATAACTGATTATCCATATTAATGACAGACATTAAATCCAGTCAGTTTGTTCTAAAAATAACGACTGAGATGGGCTCTGCCTTCTGGCTGCAGAACTCTCCGACACAGCAGCCAAAATGTTTTTGGCAAAAGAGTTAAAGGACCAATAAAACCGAGGAATCAGAGCGGTGGCGGCTGGTTTTTAGTGTTGGAGCAAACAGAAAAGAAACGAGGGTGACAAACGTTTGACTGCAGAAAAAAAAACACCGACCGGGAAGTTTAGTCATGTTTCCCTGATATTCCAAACTAATGAAGACATTTTATTGGTGTTTTATCCTGAAGACAATAAAAATTCACCAAATCTGATTCATTACAATTATCTCATCTCCATCTTGGACCATGAGATCTTTGTCCTCATTTACACTCCATGGAGGGAAACAAAGCAGAACAACCATGAGTGTGTGTGTGTGTGTGTGTGTGTGTGTGTGTGTGTGTGTGTGTTTACATGTTTTCATCTGAGTCGAGCTGCTGCTCCTCCTCACCTAGAGGAACCAGCAGAGAGGCCCTCCTGGCCCCCCTCCCTCTTGAGGTTTTCCCACTGGGAGGAGACATTGGAGCAGGCCTGCAGGAATGATGTAAACTCAGATCTCTAATTTTGTTTTATGCTACTTGCTTCCCAGATTTCAGCAACGTGACAGGGAAGCTTTGAGACTCCAGCAGCCGTACAAATGTTCAATAATCTTTTTAAACAAGACAGCAATGAATCTTTGCTGTTTGAGAACAAAACTCTGAATGAAGTCCTAACAAGAGAGAACCCTGTTAAACCTGTACAGGTTGCCATGGTAACAGATGTTGAACCTGCTCCGGGACAGTTGTGTCTGTTTTCCTGATTTCTGAAACATTCAGACGTCGCTGATGCTCCATGATTTAATGTCATCTGCGTTTAGAACCGTAATCAGAACGAGTCAGGATAGAAGGGACACGCGTGGTTTCCGTGCAGCTGAGGAACGACTTGCTTGTCATGCAGCTGGGCGATTCTGTGGTCCACCTCCCACCCAGTCAGCAGAACAGAACCGCTCTGTGTTATCCCGGTTCTGCTCAGGTCTCAATACAGCTGTCCCCCTCCATTCATCCAGCTGTCCATCTGTGTGTCTGTCCCTGCGCGTGTGCCTCTGTAACCCCGTCTCCCCCGTGTCCAATCAGCTGGTCTGACCCCGTCAGACAGTCGGAGCACCAGGTGCCAGATGCCTCCCTGTAATTGGGGATCCAGGTTATTTCAAACACTGGATGTTTTTATCACCGGGCGTAAACCTCTCTTCCCTCCATCCGTGTGACAGTGTCAGCATTCCCACTTTTCCTTTTAGGGAATGAAAACAAAAACTTTAACACCTAGAAAAGAAGTGAAGACTTAAAAAAAAACTTCTACTCAATTTATTTAGATTCCTCACAAAGGAGTTCACACACACACACACACACACACACACACACACACACACACACACACACACACACACACACACACACACACACACACACACACACACACACACACACACACACACACACACACAGAAAAATCTGATGTCCCACCACCTGAGTCAATGACATCACACAGCCAGAGAGACGTTTAGCAGCAGGTTTAAGACTTTTGTGGGTTTGACCAAAACAACTAGAAATCTGCCTTTTCTCAACATCATGGAATTTAAATTTGAAAGCTCTGAGATGAAATGAAGCGGGAACATTTTTAAAAAATGTTTTTTAAACATCTCCTCCCTTCAGCGCCTGCCGGAGGCTCTGTTGTCTGATTGAACCGGCGGGTTTGTGTGAAACTCTGGAACATGCGGAGGTTACAGAACTAACAAATCAAATCAATCAAATAAAAGATACTTTATTAATCCCAGAGGGAAATTGGAGTTTCAGTACACACAATCCAGAGATCAGACATACATGGGCAAGACACATGACAAGAATTGGTGACTGTGGTCATTCGCAACCCTGAGTCGCGCTACCTTAATAGAGATAAGAGAGGTTTACATGAGGATTGGTTCAGGTGGAGGGAAAAAAAGGCACTTCAGAGTTACCCTCCACCAGGAGGGCAGCTTTGCTCTGCAAAAAAAACACCTCAGACAGACATGCAACAGACTTCAGACAACACAACATAAGTGTCCACTAGGTGGGGTGGTGGGTTGGGATTACCCCCACTTCAGTTCCTGCAGCCACGATAGAAGCAGTGCATGTCACCTCAGTGTGGATAGGGGGAGGAGCATTGAGGGTTGGAGGGTTGCAATGACCCTGGATCGTTTCAGCGGCCTTCCCGCAGTCCCGCCAAGGCTGGGAAAGGAGACAGAGTTGAGTTGCCATAACGACGGCACATTCCACATATCTTCTGAGGGGGGAGTTTTCGTTGGAGCCTTGCAGGCTCAAGGGCGCCAGATTCCGATTAGAAATTGTTCTGGGGCCAGACAGAGATAATTTCCTCTCTGTCTTACAGTTTGTTGGTCGTCAAAATCTCAAAATCCCAACAATGGACATTAATCTATCCCAATCCGTGCTGATTCGCCCACTCTCTCCTTGATGGCATCCATCTTTTGTGCCAAAGTCCAAAGCTTACGATTCATCTCGACAATTATGTGAGTCTGTGAATTCACAGCGCGGTGCAAACCATCTCTGAGCTCCTGGATCAGGCCAATATTCCTCGACAGCTTGTTAATTTTCCCGTAAGCCAAGTAGCCTCCAAGGCCAATGAGCAGGAAACCTGACACCAACACCACAAATATCCACACGTCTTCAGAGTCCTCCACAGACAACTGAGATAAATCAAGTTTCACTGTTTCCAGGAGTCCATGATCACGGTCCTATTTGTGGCCCAGTGGGGTTCCACACACCGAACATAAATGGGAAATGTAAATATCTATTAGACGATACAGAGCAGGATTTTAGTGGAGAAGAGGAAATTGTTGCGTTTCCAGCTAAACTCCTCCATAATGTTCCATTTCACTTCATCAGACACAATGAAAACCAAATCAGTGGTTTGATAATAATAACTCCACTCGAATCATCTGACATTTCAGGACAGAATAATAAAGACAACAGCTTCTAGTTTTTTTTTTATTTTATCCATGGTTCCGATTGATCCATGTGTCTGTCTGAGTCAGGAATCCTCCAGGAACGTTCAGGAATGTCGCCCAGGACACTTCTCTCCTGTCCGTGTGAGTGTTAAACCATAAAACCCGTTTCCTGCTCTCTGGTGGGACGTTATGCTTATAGTGTTTATTCTGCTCTTTGGTTATTGTCTCCATCTGGACCTGCAGCATTAATAGCCTTCATTAATGTTTAATGGCCGGATTAGTCCGAGTCTCTCTGTGAGAATTGGTTTGGGCCCAGAATGACACTAGATTGCATTTTGTTAGTGGTGGACTTAAAACGTGTTATTTTTCAGGATTATTGCAGCTCCCGGTTGATCCGGTCTGACGTGATTCAGGGTTTTTCCTCCCAGCCTGCTGAGTCCTGAGGGCTCGGTTTAGTGGCTGGGACAGAGGATGAGTGACATCGTCAGATCTGATTCAGATAAAGACCTGATCCTGTTTTAGTAAAGAACTGTAGCAGCACCTTCCATCCCAGCAGGAGAATGAAAGTGGGACAGCAGAAGGATGATGGAGGCTGGCAGTGGGAATTATCAGGAGTCCTGTTGGATATCGTTCAGCTCGGAGCCATAAGGCTGATCTGGCACGGAGCGGGAAAAGCTGTCGGAAGCCTCCGACTGCTACAAAGACTAAACTTCTCTGGTTTTTACTGCAGCAGCTCCTGAAGATGCTCACAGATGAGCTTCTACACGAGTTTTAGTCTACAGGAAATGACCTCACAGGAAGCAGGAATTCATCACACAGTCAGCTGATCCAGATACCTTTTGGTCAAATCCTTTTGGAAGTTTCCCAGAGAGCCCCAGGAGGGTGTGTGTGTGTGTGTGTGTGTGTGTGTGTGTGTGTGTGTGTGTGTGTGTGTGTGTGTGTGTGTGTGTGTGTGTGTGTGTGTGTGTGTGTGTGTGTGTGTGTGTGTGTGTGTGATGGTGCTGACCAGCTGTGGCAGCCATCTTGAACCGTTCAGGATGTTATCTGAGAACCACACAGGTAAGAACATTATGACCTGTTAGCGCCTTCATCACAGGTAAGAAAATCTGAATCTGGGCTTTATTGGACATCTTAGGTGTGTTCTTGCTGTGTCGTGGTTCTAATTCCATGCTTTCGTTCTTTTTAAACACAGAAACAGTTTTGTTTACCTGTTTTGTAGCTACAGTTTCGCCGACGGCTGCCGGCTTCTTCAGGCTGACGCTGACTGGGCTTTATTGGGCTTCCATACGGGTCAAAATGAGTTGGTTATCAGACCAGAAGCTGTTTTACAAAGCAGATTCACAAAATGACTCTGTCTTCAAAATCATTTTCCCAGTTTTTACTCGTCTTCATCAACATTTTCCTTTCATCTTTTTAGCATCAGATTATTTTACGCAGTGATTTAAACTTTCTCTTTGTCCCTTTTCTTTGTGTTCCCCCTCCTCTTCTATGCTAAGTGTCAGTAATTACATTATCATGCACTCCATGAAATATAGTTTCGTTGACAGAGAGAGAGAGAGAGAGAGAGAGAGAGAGAGAGAGAGAGAGAGAGTGTGTGTGTGTGTGTGTGTGTGTGTGTGATGGAGAGGCTGTCTGCGTTTTTAATAAACACAACACTGCAATGCCCTCCACGCTAACTGCCTTAGCATCGAACTTCACACACACACACACACACACACACACACACACACACACACACACACACACACACACACACACACACACACACACACACACACACACACACACACACACACACACACACACACCTGCCAAGTCTGGGCTCAAACTTGCAGGGAATTTATGTACAAATAATTACTTTTTAATAGCCAGTAATGTGATTTCCTGCCAAAGAAATATTCAAATGCATCTCAAGCAGTCCAGTATATTATCTGCCTGCAGCTACGGATGCGACTTAGGGGAGACGGCAAAGGAAAGACGGATTATTGTTTGTGTGATAATAATTATTTTACCCTTGTCATCTGCTGAGGAAAATGGGAGATAATGCTTTTGTGTCTCCTTCTGTCACGTTTCTCTCCTTTTCCTAAAACTGCTTGTATGTCACATCTAACTGCAGATTCAGTCTCTGTCAGGACCAACCCATTTTCCTGTCATTGCAGAGAAGAAACACAAACTTGGATTACAAACCAGAGATTTCCTCACAGGAGGTAAACTCTGCTGCTGCTTCCCTTTTTACCCTGTCAGGTGAGTTTTAACCATCAACACATCTTTTGGACAACTCGTGTCCATAGCCTCAAATTAGAAGGTTTTGTTCCCAAGTGGGAGGAAACCACCATCGCCATTTTGACCGTGTCACACGTCCCGTCACGCCCAGATTATAAAAATGAGAAAAGAGGTGGGGCTGAAGGTGGGGCTGTTATGGTTGAAACAACAGTGTAGCTACTAGCTAGAAGGTAAGAGGGGGTCCTGCCCACACGGCAGACTGGCTCCGGTGCAAGGCTGTAGTCATGCTGGTCGCCTGTGGAGATCCAGTATGGATCGGGTCTGTTAAATTACAAGTGGACTCTGAGACCGCTGTGATCATAGCCAAGCAGCGTGGCTCTTGCTCCACGGTCCAAGAAGAAGAAGAAGAAGAAGATGATGAAGATGAAGAAAGAAGATGAAGAAGATGAAAGAAGATGAAGAAAGAAGAAGAAGAAGAAAGAAGAAAAAGAAGAAGACGAAAGAAGAAAAGGAAGAAGAAGAAGATGAAAGAAGAAAAAGAAGAAGAAGAAAGAAGAAAAAGAAGAAGAAGAAGAAAGAAGAAAAAGAAGAAGAAGAAGACGAAAGAAGAAAAAGAAGAAGAAGAAAGAAGAAAAAGAAGAAGAAGACGACGAAAGAAGAAGAAGAAGATGAAGAAAGAAGAAGAAGAAGATGAAAGGAGATGAAGAAAGACGAAGAAGAAGACGAAAGGAGATGAAGAAAGAAGAAGAAGAAGAAGAAGAAGAAAGAAGAAAAAGAAGAAGAAGAAGACGAAAGAAGAAGAAGAAGAAGAAGAAGACGAAAGAAGAAGAAGAAGAAGACGAAGAAGATGAAGAAAGAAGAAGAAGAAGAAGACGAAAGAAGAAGAAGAAGACGACAAAAGAAGAAGAAGAAGACGAAGAAGATGAAGAAAGAAGAAGAAGAAGAAGAAGAAGAAAGAAGAAGAAAAAGAAGAAGAAGACGAAAGAAGAAGAAGAAGAAGAAGAAAGAAGAAAAAGAAGAAGAGGACGACGAAAGAAGAAGACGAAGAAGATGAAGAAAGAAGAAGAAGAAGAAGAAGAAGAAAGAAGAAGAAGACAAAAAAAGAAGAAGACGAAGAAAGAAGAAGAAGAAGAAGAAGAAGAAGAAGAGGAAGAAGAAGAAAGAAGAAAAAGAAGACGAAGAAAGAAGATGAAGAAGATGAAGAAAGAAGAAGAAGAAGAAAAAGAAGAAGAAGACGAAAGAAGAAGAAGACGACGAAAGAAGAAGAAGAAGAAGAAGACGAAGAAGATGAAAGAAGACGAAGAAGACAAAAGAAGAAGAAGAAGAAGACGGAAGAAGAAGAAAAAGAGGAAAAGAAGAAGAAGAAAAAGTAGAAAGAAGAAGAAGACGAAAGAAGAAGAAGAAGAAGAAGAAGACGGAAGAAGAAGAAAAAGAGGAAAAGAAGAAGAAGAAAAAGAAGAAAGAAGAAGAAGAAGACGAAAGAAGAAGAAGAAGAAGAAGAAGACGGAAGAAGAAGAAAAAGAGGAAAAGAAGAAGAAGAAAAAGAAGAAAGAAGAAGAAGAAGACGAAAGAAGAAGAAGAAGAAAAGATAATTTCTATAGCGCCTCTCAAGATGAAAGTCATAAGGCGCTTCACAAAATCAAAAAATAAAAATTATAAAAAAGAATTTAGAAAATGATTAAAAATATATTCAAAATGAGCAACAAATAGACAATCGTGATTAAAAAATGTTAAGAAGGAGAGAGAGTGACCAGGAAAGAGGGAAATCAGTGGATCTGGAGGAAGGTGGAATAGGTGGGGAGAGCAGAACAAGGAGAGGGTGATGAAGGTCCACCAAAACCAGCTTGAACAGGTGAGTTTTCAGCTGCTTTTTAAAGGACTCGAAGATCAGCGGGACATTAGCTAGCCCTAAGCTAACAGTTTTCCGAGTGTTTGTAGTAAGAAAAACGCAGCGGAGCGACTCCAAAGTCAAGTCATCTCCAGCCTGCTTATAACTGAGCTGACCGAGGATATCGGGGCTTCGCTGGTCCACCGTGGTGAAAGATCTGCGGGTGTGCCGACACGGAGCCGGATCTTTGACCGCGGCGGAACAGCGAGGTTCGATAGCTCCGCTATCCTCAATCAGATATATAGCGCTAGTTGTTTTTTTTTCCCAGCAGCCACACTTTATTTTTCAGCCCTTCTTAGACCGAGCTGCGTTATGGTAAATGCACAGAATTTTCTCCGTTTCAACCATCAAACTATTAGTGAGAAAAATGCGGGTGAGCGACTCAAAGGTGAAGCAGCATCAACAAAAAGAGCTGCGGTGTTTCTGTGGTCCCCCTCAGAGATCCACCAATGATCAGCATGACAACAGCCTCGCATCGGAGTGGTTCCGGTTGCTCCGGGAAACGGGAACAGCCAGCCGACTGCTCTAGTAACTGTTCCCGGGCAGAAGACCCGCTCAAGGCTGTTAAAGGACAGCACTTCCCCGTTCAACCAGCAAAATAAACTACAGAATGGTTGTTGATACCAGACGGTCTGAACTGCTGGGATTTGAAGAGGTCAGACTCCACTAAGAACAGGAACCTGCGGCTCCCGTTCCCACAGGATCACAAGAACTGGACCGGGAGAGAATGGAAAACCTTTCCTGGTCTGATGAGTCTTGATTTCAGCCGCATCCTAACCCCATCCCATCTTCTGACGCTACTTTCAGCAGGATCATGTCCTTCATTTTTAAGAAACCACGCGACTACTTGCTGCATCCAAGCTGCAGCTAAAAGTCTGGAAGGTAACTTACTGGACACATTTCTGGTCTCCCAGCAACCAGCTCTGGGAGCAGCTTGCACACGAGCACCCTCGTTCCCGAGAGAAGGTCAGACTAAACATGTCTAAACAAAACTAACCTAGAAACAAACAACAAACAAACAAAATAATAACACTAGAGTCCAGGTTGATGTCCGTGTCCTGAGACAAGATGTTTCTGCAGTGAAACATAAGAGCTGTGAAGTGATGAAACAGAACATCAGTCATCTACATGCATTAAAAGGGGACATCAGATAAAAGAGCAAAGCACCTGAAATCTGCTCCACAATGAAAACATCAGTCAGGCTCAGGATGTGATGATGTTGAATCAATAACAACATCCTTTTATGGATGCGGAACATTCTGTGAGATGCTTCACCTGATTTAGATCTGTTTTAATCCACAGGACTTGTGAATGCTTCTTGAATACACTGCACACACTCGTCTTCTGAAGAGCACCAAGGTTTTGTATAAGCGCTCACAGAAGGTCTGCCATGGCAACAGCAGCATCTCCTAACCAAGCACTGCTTTGTCAGGAAAGCTGCTTTTCCTGGTTTTAGCCGGGTGTTATTGGACGTTTTCCAAAGGAACTCACGTCATAACATGGCTGTGCGTAATTTCCTCAGCTCCAAAGAGCCACAAGCGGACCTGCCGACAGGAGTTTAAGTTAAATCTGACAACAAAACTGTAAAGTTTCAGCTGGAGATCTTAGAAATTTAGAAAACTAAAATTCTGGTGAAAAAAAGTCCCCTTGCATCCTGACACCTCCTTCTGTGTGTGTGTGTGTGTGTGTGTGTGTGTGTGTGTGTGTGTGTGTGTGTGTGTGTGTGTGTGTGTGTGTGTGTGTGTGTGTGTGTGTGTGTGTGTGTGTGTGTGCAACGAGTGGTTAATGACCTTTGAAAGAATGAGCCAGATCAAGCCAAACCTCAGGGAGTCTAAGTGATCACTGCTCTGAGTGTGTGTGTGTGTGTGTGTGTGTGTGTGTGTGTGTGTGTGTGTGTGTGTGTGTGTGTGTGTGTGTGTGTGTGCGCGTGTGTGTGTGTGTGTGTTTGTGTGTGTGTGTGTGTTTGTGTGTGTGTGTGTGTGTGTGTGCGTGTGTGTGTGTGCACGCGTGCGTGTGTGTGTGTGTGCGTGCGTGAGTGTGTGTTTTCAGGCAGATGTGAGTGTGTGTGACAGGGTGGTAATGGGACCGAAGATGGACCACCTACTTGGAAACTGACCAGATCTGCCTATGGTGAGCGTGCACGTGCACGTGCACACCAAGTTTTATTTCTTATCAAAACGTCGTCCAGCCCAAAGATGTCAGATAACCTCCAGCGAGAGATCAACACAGAAAATCCGTCACTACCATCCGTCTGTCGTGTTTTCAGACCAAAACATCCAGAAAAATTCTAAAAAAAAAGTTTTCTTCCTGTTTGGAAAAAAACACACTTTCCTAGTTGTATACAATAACAACATTTTAATGAGTCTTATTTTAGAAATAATCATCCAGTCCTTTGTAAAAGTCAGTTGTCATGGCAACGGGATCAGGACACACAGGTGAGGGGCTCCAGTAAGGGCTCTGGACAGATCACACAGCTGTCTCATGCTTCAGATTCTTTGGGAAATGATAATATTTTGCTTTTAAAAACGTTTGTTCCTGTGGAGGATTTGACTATTTTTCTGTTGCTTCATTTTACCTGCTGGTTCTGCAGAAACCCGTCCCCTCCCTCACAGATTTGATCTCAGTCTAAACCACTCCCTTCATCAATCCCACTCTTCCACAGCGGCTTCAGAATAATTCAGGTTTAATTCCGGGGTCAAGCAGACTTCTCCTCATATAAACATGTTTTCTTTGCTGCACCTGTCTGTCTGAGGAGTTTTCGCTCAGGCAGCTTCTCTCCTCTTCCTAATGAATCATGCTGCAGCGAGCTGATGGAGGCCCTCTGGCTTGCACACATATTACCAACATTCATCACTGCTGTAACTGAAGTTAGGCGTTGGAAGCAAATTCACTAAGTAAAGAAATCACATGATGATGGACTCATCTGAATATTCTCTTGTGCATTTATTTGCGTGAAAGCAGAGAAAGCTTCAGAATAAAACCCACACAGCATCCATGAACACGACGGAGCTCAGAGTTACTTTTGTCCTGTGGATCAGCCGTGAC
This sequence comes from Nothobranchius furzeri, assembly GCF_043380555.1. Lineage (NCBI taxonomy): Eukaryota > Metazoa > Chordata > Actinopteri > Cyprinodontiformes > Nothobranchiidae > Nothobranchius > Nothobranchius furzeri. The sequence goes on from NC_091744.1 coordinate 81,198,223, forward strand.
CCGATCGGTTTTTATAATAACTATAACAATAATAATAACAACATAATAATACTACGACTACTACTACTACTAATAATAACAATAACAATAATAATAATAACATAATAATACTACGACTACTACTACTAATAATAACAATAATAATAATAATAATAATAACATAATAATACTACGACTACTACTACTACTAATAATAATAATAACAATAATAATAATAATAATAACATAATGATACTATGACTACTACTAATAATAATAACAATAACAATAATAATAATAACATAATAATACTATGACTACTACTACTACTAATAACAATAACAATAATAATAATAACATAATAATACTATGACTACTACTAATAATAATTACAATAATAACAATAATAATAACATAATTATACTACGACGACTACTACTACTACTGCTACTACTACTACTAATATAACAATCACAATAATAACACTAATATTAATAATAATAATAACATACTACTACTACTACTACTACTAATAATAATAATAATAATAATATTAACAATAATAATAATAATAATAATAATAATAATAATAATAATAATAATAACATAATAATACTACTACCACTACTACTACTGCTACTACTACTACTAATATGATAATAATAATAACAATAATAATATGTGACCTGATTGGTTTTATAATAATAATAATAATAATAATAATAATAATAATAATAACAATAATAATAATATTAATAATAATAACATAATACTACTACTACTACTACTACTACTACTACTACTACTACTACTACTACTACTACTAATATGATAATAATAATAACAATAATAATATGTGACCTGATTGGTTTTATAATAATAATAATAATAATAATAATAATAATAACAACATAATACTACTACTACCACTACTACTACTACTACTAATATAATAATAATAATAATAATAATAATATTAACAACAATAATAATATGTGACCTGATTGGTTTTATAATGATAATAATAATAATAATAATAATAATAATAATAATAATAATAATGTAACATGATGAAGGAGCCATTTCTCCCCTCTAACAGCTGTTCTGTGTGACACAGTGCCAGAGTGCATGAAACAGCCCAAGGTCATGCATTCACTCCTAATGTTTACATTCCAGCAGTGAAGACAAAAGAATGAAGAATGAACTCTTTTCTTTTAATTAGTCAAAGAACTCTATTTTGATAAATCTAATCAAAACAATTGTTAGTCAATAATAACCATGTGACCGATCTGTGAAATCACAATGATTAATGTTTAATAAGGAAATGACGTATTGTAGCCACTAGACAGCTGATTCACAAGATAAATAATCATGACACATTCCGGTGGAAAAATCCAATCAGAACCTTCACATCTGAAGCGTGGCAGAGCCTCTGTGGTGTTTGCTTAATCTGTCAGCCGTGATTCGTCCAGAAACGAAAACATCAAAGATTAATAAGTCAGAACAACGTCATTGTGAGTTCAGTCTTCAGCCAGCTCTCAAAATCATCTGAAGTTCATCATTGCTAAGTGGAGTACGGACCGGCCATCTGTACTTTTTACTTGTAAGCTGAGAACTGCCAAGCTGGGAAAATCCTGTCGTTGTTACCAACAAAACAACGGTTCCTTCAGAATAAAAGCTGAACTCGCTGACCCAAAGGGGGGTCCCTTTGACGCTGTGAAACACCTGCCGTTTTTACCTGGAGACGATCCAAGACTGGTTTGTCGTGCTGAGGACGCTGCTTCGTCGGCTCCAGTACCGTTGGAAGGTCGCGGACCTGGCAGCCTGATCTGTACGGAAGTCTCCCTGACGGGTAAAGTAGAACGGCCCGGATAGCGTCTCACGTCTTTTCTGACCAAGGTTCGAACGTCGATCAGTTAGGAGCAAAACCACATCCCCCACTCAGACTCGCTTCTCCAGAACGCGGAGGTTCTGAACTGACATCGCACCCACACACACTCCACCTCCTTCCATTCCATTCACATCCATCACTAGAGAGTCAGTCCTATTAATTGTTTAAAATAATTTAGATAATACATTTTTCTAAAACGTTCCGAGGTCTCTCTCTATTCTCTTGTCTCTCATTTCATGCAAAGTGTATTTTAAATTTCCCTGTAATAAAAAAAAAACACTCTTCTGATTTGAAAAGCCCAGGTCCAGAGACGGAGTCCATGCCAGGTATGGACCATTAATATCTCTGGTCATTAATGAAATTGTAATAATACCCTTCATTTCTACTACAATAATAACAATAATAATAATAACAACAATAACAATGATTATTATTGTTATTATTAATACAACAACAATTATAATTATTATTACTAGTGCTATTATTATTAATATTAATAATAATAATGATCATATTATACATTTTAGATGCTACCAGTCAGATGACATTAATAAAAGATAGAAAAACGGGTCTAGCTGATGTGGAAATGTTCGTTCAGCTCGGGTCTTCTACCAGAGGCCTGGGAGCTTGAGGGCTCTGCGGTGTCTTAGCCGTTCCTAGAACCGCTCTTTTCTGGACTGAGATGTCTGATGTTTCTTCTGGGTTCTGCTTTAGCTACTCCTCCAGTTTGGGGGTTACTGCCTCGATGACCACGGCCACCACCGATGTCTTCACTCCTCAAGTTCTTCTTTGAGGCCCTTGAGCTTCTCTAGTTCCTCCAGGTCCTTTTCCATGATGGTGCATCATTTGATATCGCCACATCAACCACAATGGTCCACCAACGCAATGCCCGGGTGGTGCGTCATTCCGTTTTGTCAGTCTGGATCTAGAAGGCCCACATGAGCTTGGCTCTCTCCACACAGAAGGTCTCACTCCCAGAAAGAACAATAGCAGACATTGAGGACGGCCACCTCGGTATCCCACAAGCTAATGGCAACCTTGACAAGGCTTCAAGGAAAGGAGCCACAGCCAAAAACCTACAACGAGCAAGGCAGGTCCTAAGAAGGATGCATCTCAAATTTACTTTAACATTTTATGTGAGCCTGACGTGGACTGTAGGTAAAAGTACATTCATTTGTGTTTTGCTTACAATTATTAACCAAACGTCAAAGAATGTTTTCAGATTTATAAACTAAATGTTTGTCTAAACGAGAATTTTCTTACACAAGCTCATGTTGGGAAAAAAATCACAAGTGTGTGTGTGTGTGTGTGTGTGTGTGTGTGTGTGTGTGTGTGTGTGTGTGTGTGTGTGTGTGTGTGTGTGTGTGTGTGAGAGAGAGAGAGAGAGAGTTCAGGATTTCGTTAAGACAAACTCAATTTTCCCCTCATATCATTGGCCTGCGTATGACAGCCGCCTGTGACATCATCACTGAGGGACGGGTCAATACTAATGAGGTGAGTGAGAAGGGGTGAAATCTGATTATCATTCTCAGTTCATAAACAATATGTTTCTATTAAAATCCAACGTGTACACAAGCAGCAAGAAGCAGAAATCAGGAATGTGAGAGCTGGAAGGATTAAAGACAACTTGATTCAGAAGTTTCAGCGTGACGTTTGAACTGACACCAACTAACCAGTTAATAAGTAACCCACCCGGTTTTCCTCAGGCTGATTTCAAATCTGACTGAATGCTGTTGCAGGTTCTCTGTCATCCAGGTCACGGTAATCCAAAGGGTTCGAATGAAGGCAGCTGGACTGCTTTGGTTTCTTAAAGTCGTTCCGCTTCTCATCCGAGGAGCTTTGTCAATTCTGACTGGAATATGGGAGCGTCAAGCTTATAAGCTGTTGGGAGAAGAAGTGGAGGTGGTGGAGGAATATACCTTGGTGTCCCCCTGGACAGCAGACAGGACAGGAGACTCAACAGTGAAGCTGAAGACAAACAGGCAAGCTCTTCTTCTGCTGTGGAGACAAACTGCTCTGCAGTCACACACGGAGGTAGAACAGCTGAATGTTTAAACAGAAGTTGCTGCTTTTTAGACGCGTTCCAGACCGACAGCATACGGCGTTCCATTGGACAAACAAAATCCCAGCTCCGAGTCCAAAACGGACTGCATCCCACTTCTGTTCTTCTGCAGACATTCCGGTGCACAATCTGCTCCGAGGAAACTCATCAGATTAATCACAACAAAAGGAGGATGTGAAGAAAGTCCATCACACTTCACACAGCTGAGAAATGAGACAAACCACACAAATACACACCAGACACACACACACACACACACACACACACACACACACACACACACACACACACACACACACACACACACACACACACACACACACACACACACACACACACACACACACACACACACCTTCAGTGTGTGTTCACACCTACAATCACACAAATGTGGTGGACAAAAAAGTGTGTGTGTGTGTGTGTGTGTGTGTGTGTGTGTGTGTGTGTGTGTGTGTGTGTGTGTGTATGTGCGTATGTGTGTGTGTGTGTGTGTGTGTCCATGTGTGTGTGTGTGTGTGTGTGTGTGTGTGTGTGTGTGTGTGTGTGTGTGTGTGCGTGCGTGTGTGTGTGTGCGTGTGTGTGCGTGCGTGCGTGTGTGTGTGAGTCAGTAGCGACTGTGGCATCTGTTGCCCACTGAGCCAATCTGCTGGAGCTGAAGTCAATTATAAACACATTAAACTCTATTTCATGTAACACACAATGACAGGTATATACCTGGACAGGACACACACACACACATAAAGACATGCACGCGCGTGCGCACACACACAAACACACACACACACACACACACTGTTTATTGCTTTAGAGGATTCGGCTAAAGTTCAGAAATCTTTTTTTTTGCAACAGTATTTTTTTTCCAATCGGTACAAATGAGATCATTTCATGTTTAGACTTTCAGGTCTGATTTTCGGCGACGTCACAAAAAGATAAACAGATTAAAACTGAAATTTTCATTCTATAAATCTTCTTGAGCCTTAATAAAAATCTGCAACGTTTAGATCTGGATCTCGTCTCAAATCCCAGTCTGTCAGGACAGATGGTCTCCGTTCTGGTTCTGGTGGAGGTTCTGTTAAAGGGACTTTTCCCTCCACTGCTGGTTATCCTGCTAGTCAGGGTGAGGAAATGCCTCTAATTAATGACTCGGTTTAATCTGATGATTTGCATAGATGGTTTGAATTTTAGTCATTGGCATTTAAATTCTCCAGCTGAAGGTGTTACAGGTGGATGACGCGAGAAGAGAGGACATGCTGGAACACACCTGAAACAACATTGTAGCAAGATGCTGGATAAAACTAAACACACGGTGTTTACAGGCAAAAGCAAGGAAGCACCTCCCGTGTCAAGAGATTGAGGCACAGTAGAAACGACAAAATAAATAAAGTATTTTGGGAGTCAAATTTGATCATGAGTTAAACTGGAAACCACCAACACCAACGCAACATTAAATAAACCTAAGTATATGCTGATGGTAACAAATAACTAAATGTTACTTATTGTTCCAGATCTAACTCATGGCGTGGAAATTCGGGGCAGCACCTGGTAAACGGTAAACGACTGAAACCAAGCCTGTTTTATTCTGATGAGCGTTAAACATGTACTCTGTGTGTACGGAGGTGAATTTTACTCCTGATGTTTTTACTCACACTGTTTTAAATGTGCTACACAAATACATACGGAATGGTCAAACAAACAACTACACAAATATCCACCAGAACAACCTCAAAACAAATGTGTATCTCAGCAGATTACACCAGTACTCAGATCAGACAAGTACTCAGCTTACACTAGTACTCAAATCTGATTAGTACTCAGATTACACCAGCACGCAGATCAGACTAGTACTCAGATTACACTAGTACTCAAATCTGGTTAGTACTCAGATTACACCAGCACTCAGATCAGACTAGTACTCAGATTGCACCACTACACAGATCAAACTATTACTCACATTACACCAGTACTAGGATCTGACTATTACTCAGATGACTCCAGTACGCAGATCAGACTAGTACTCAGATTACACCACTACACAGATCAGACTAATACTCAGATTACACCAGTACTCAGATCAGACTAGTACTCAGATTACATCAGTACTATGATCTGACTAGTACTCAGATTACACCAGTACTCAGATCAGACAAGTACTCAGATTACACCATTACACAGATCAGACTATTACTCAGATTACACCAGTACTCAGATCAGACTATTACTCAGATTACACCAGTACTCAGATCAGACTATTACTCAGATTACACCACTACACAGGTCAGACTATTACTCAGATTATACCAGTACTCAGATCAGACTATTACTCAGATTACACCACTACACAGGTCAGACTATTACTCAGATTATACCAGTACTCAGATCAGACTATTACTCAGATTACACCACTACACAGGTCAGACTATTACTCAGATTACACCAGTACTTAGATCTGACTAGAACTCAGTGAAATCCTAAAGAATCATTTTCCTATTTTCAAGTCAAGTCGATTTTATTTCTAAAGCTCTTTATAACTTTATCAAATATCAGCTCATCAACTCTTAACATTCTCTGTAATGTCTAAAGGTGTTTAGTGAAGAGCTGCAAAATGTTGCTCTGATGACAAATGCCCTTCGGGGACAATAAACATTTCTTTACCTTACCTATTAATACTTTTTCTTGGTTTCTATTTATTTTACATTACAAATTAAAATGAAATTTGATGAAGAAAAAGGAACCACAGTAAATCTGGATTAATCCTGAGGGATGAACTCAAGGTGCAGTTCTCCCGTTATCCACTAGGGGCTGGCTC
>NC_091744.1:81209960-81217460 GCF_043380555.1 Nothobranchius furzeri
GTGAGGAAGATGAGGCGCGTCCTCTTCTTCTAGTTCCAAAAGCCTAAACGTAGTCAGGACAATATCTGGGTCCACTGCAGCTGGTTCCACAGCGGGACCGTTGCTCTGATCATCATTAATGTCCCTGAGATGAAAAGATGAGGTGATATTTAACCTGCAGAACATCCAGACATTCCTCATGATCACCAACACACAGACCTTCAGACGACGGGTTTGAAGGATGAAGCTCGTCGTCTTCCTCCGCTTATCCGGGTCCGGGTCACGGGGGCAGCATCCCAACTAGGGAGCTCCAGACCGTCCTCTTCCCAGCCACCTCCACCAGCTCCTCCGGCAGGACCCCAAGGCGTTCCCGGACCAGATTGGAGATGTAACCTCTCCAACGCGTCCTGGGTCGACCCGGGGGCCTCCTGCCGGCAGGACATGCCCGAAACACCTCCCCAGGGAGGCGTCCAGGAGGCATCCTGACCAGATGCCCAAACCACCTCAACTGGCTCCTTTCGATCCGGAGAAGCAGCGGCTCTACTCGGAGTCCCTCCCGAATGTCCGAGCTCCTCACCCTATCTCTAAGGCTGAGCCCGGCCACCCTACGGAGGAGACTCATTTCGGCTGCTTGTATCCGCGATCTCGTTCTTTCGGTCATTACCCAAAGCTCATGACCATAGGTGAGGATTGGGACGTAGATCGACCGGTAAATCGAGAGCCTGGCTTTCTGGCTCAGCTCCCTCTTCACCACGACAGATCGGCTCAGCGTCCGCATCGCTGCAGACGCCAAACCAATCCGCCTGTCGATCTCCCGATCCCTCCTACTTCTTGGTTCTTGGTGTTATTGATCCTCGTGAACAACACCGCGAGATACTTAAACTCCTCCTCTTGAGGATGAAGCTCAAAAACAAATCACAGAAAATCCCAGATTCAGGAATGCCAGAATCACAGGAAATGTGATAAAATCAACACACGACTGTAATTCAGCAGCAAGAGCATACGATGATTTTTTATAGATTCATTTGATATAATTTGTGCCTAACCCGGTTTCTTTTTGTATTGCTCTAGAAAGAAACCAGAATTTTTTCATCGTTAGGATCTGAGACACTCTGAGACTTTGGGTTATTTCATGTCCTCCATAATAACATTAAAAAACGTAAGGTGGCCACACTTCTCTTAATAAAGTAAAGAATATGTTAAATAAAAACATGAAAACTCACCAACTGCTCACCATCTGTAGCTGGGAAGAGAGGCGAGAATCAGTAGTCACACGTTTTGTGTCGCTTTGATCTTCATTAATGCTTCATTGTTTCTGTAAAAATATCCTTCTCCACCATCCGACTTGGTTTTACACTTCCTCTAGATTTTCCTCTGACTCCCAGCTGGAACTTTCACTGTGTGAGAAGAATCCAATTTCATACGGTACCATAAACTTTTCTACGTGGTGCGGCAGATTTAGACATGTGGTTACCTGTCAGTCTTTCCCCAGGTGTCTTCCAGGTGTGTGAAGACGGCTGAGAAACAGAGAGGAGGTGAAAGATCAGACACAGCGTCGCCCTGCTGTGATCAAACACACACACATGGAGTCACACTGACTCTACAGTGTGTGTGTGTGTGTGTGTGTGTGGGGGGGGGGGGGATCAAAGAAAAAAAGCCAAACAAAACCAGGCCTAGCTGTCTAACAAAGGTGTGGATCACTCGTTTAATCATTACATACATTCTCTCTCTCCTGATAATAACTTTTTGTTTTTGACTTTTGATGTGCTAATACTAGTTTATCCGTTTAATTATAGATCCACTAGGATAAATACATTAAAATTTATCTTTCACCAAATACAATATTTACTAAGACATCACAATATAACTATAGACACATTACTTGTGTGTGTGTGTGTGTGTGTGTGTGTGTGTGTGTGTGTGTGTGTGTGTGTATTCTCTGGAGGTTTCTTCCTGTTAAAAGGGAGTTTTCCTCTCCACTGTCGCTGCATGCTTGCTTAGCATGAGGATTGCTGTATAGTCGCTGACACTAGTCAGTGACTTGATGCAATTTGCTGGGTTCCTTATATAGGACACATCATTTCTGATTGGCTTAATGAACTGTGAATTGGAATGTTTATTATGTGAAGTGCCTTGAGACGACTCTTGTCGTAATTTGGCGCTATTTAAATAAACTTGAATTGAATTGAATTGAATTTGCAGTGGCATGAATGCCTTGTCAAGCTTGGTTTATGCTTGATGCATTCACTTTCCGCTTGGTGATGCGGCTCGCGGATGGAACGCGCTTCACAACTTGCAGGGTTTATGGTTCATGCAGCTTGTCTCTGCAGTGAGCCAATATTCTCCCAAACTGCAGAGGGCAGCATGGAGCTCTATGGGATGTATCCAACACTAAACCATAGTAGAAGTAAAAATTACTCTTCATTAGTAATGTTTACAACATGGCATTCCAGCATTTTTAACAGCGTCCCCGTCTTTTCCGACAGTGCGAGCTATTTCTCTTCAGGAATTATTAACAACATGTTGATCACGGTGATCTCTGAGAGCTGAATCATACAAATGTCTGTATTTACGAACCTCTGCCATACTAGTTCTTGCCAGTCCGCCATGTTTTTCCACGTCCGACCGTCCGCGTGGTTAGAAAATTTCCAGGTGAGCGGTGTGGAAAATTTGGGCCGTGCAGAGGCGCGGTGGAGGGACGTGGTTGTTAAAATGACGCAATTTTGCCAGGCGAACCTCACGGACGCGTCAAGCATAAACCAAGCTTAAGTAGTACTGGTGGGGAGGGGGCTACTGGTGCGGTAACTAGAAGTTGCCCACATCACTGCTGAGCTTGAGACAGCAGATACTGGAGTCTTCCTTCCTGATGTGTGGACATCTCCTCTCTGGACAGCAACGCGACTCTACCACTGACTCTGTCTGCTCTGCAATGTTGATGTTTTATCTCCACAAATAACACAAGCCTGAAGGAGTTCTTCTGTGTGGTGGAGTTGCTAATGCTAACAATTAGCTTAAACTAGTCAGAACATTCACTGCTAATTATTGAACACCAAACCAACAGTGACGAATGTTCAGCGACAGTGTGACAAAGAAGTGTCAGGCTTTCCTAATCCTACAAGCCAACGCAGATAGGTGTAGGAGACTATTTTCATGTTCAGCCTGTATGTTAAACTCGGAGTGACCCATTAGAAAGAGACATAATCACTGAAAATGGTATTTCTGTGGTCCACAGTTGTCCAACAAACTAACCAAAACTTTATACTTTCTAATCAACAAAATGCAATGCCCAAAAATTACATGAGTGGCACCACCCAATCTTACTGGCGTTTATAACATAAACTAGTGTGTGACGGCATGTACAGGGTATTTCAGACTTAGTCCACAATCAGCCCCCACCTCATCCCTTCAAACAATAAGATGACTCCGGTGCAGCAACAAAGGTGTGCCAGTCAGTGGCAGTTGTCAGAAAGAGGGAGAGAAGGTGAACAGATACTTTCCATAATGTCTCCTGTCACCTATATGCAGATGACATTCAGCTGTACTGCTCCTTTAAAGTGTGAGTTACACCAGGGGTGGAGATGTATTTCAACCACACTTCCTGTTGGAAAAATACCTGGAAAAAGGCATTGTGTGGAGGACCTAGAGAGCAGCACTGAGGAAATGACTGGCAGCACCCCCCTTTTCCTGTTCACCTCCTTCATTAGACAAAAGGCGAGGAGGACGTTTCACTCAAGAAGGCAAGCAGCTCCGAGCGCCAACGTGTCATATCGGCAGGTAGGTGGTCGAGCCAGGTGGAGGCTCAGGAGGAGTCCAGTGCAGCACAACGACGCCCTGCAGCTCTACTGTTTTTATCACCTAAGAAATATCTCCAAACTGAGAAGGTTGGTGTCAAAACATGAACTAGAAATGGTTCTCCATGCCTTTATCTCCTCCCGTCTAGATTACTGTAACACACTCTTCACATGTTTTAACAAAAAAGACCTTGACCGCCTTCAGTTGGTCCAGAACTCTGCAGCGAGGCTCCTAACTGGAGCAAACAGAAAAGCACCCGTTACTCCTATTCTAATGTCTCTGCACTGGCTACCCGTTAACTTTAGAGTTCATTTTAGAATCTTGACTATGGGTGTGTCCAAATCCACGGGAAGGATGCTTGTAAGAGTGCATTTTGAGGTTGATGACGTCACAGCGCAGCGACGAGTACTGTCCGAATTCCAAGAATACTCATTCTCGCGTCCTCAAATGCGTCCTCACTCCGCCCACATTTCGAGGACGGGTCTGTTGTATCCTCACAGAACAAGGCTATCCCAGCATGCTTTGCGCGCCGGCTGTGGATTTTCAACAGGAAGAGAAAATGGGGAGAGCTGCGAAGTTTTTAACGTACGTTTGTTCAAAACTAGCCGTAGAAACCTAAAAAGCTTAAAGCGGTTCAGTTTATAGACATTTTTTGTTTGTATATTTGTTTTTTAAATTACATTTTAGGCAGAAATCAGCCAGAACGTGTTTGTTTCGCAGGTCCCAGTTATTCCTGTGTGTGTGTGTGTGTGTGTGTGTGTGTGTGTGTGCGTGCGTGCGTGCGTGCGTGCGTGCGTGCGTGTGTGTGTGTGTGTGTGTGTGTGTATTAAACGATGTCACCCTCTGTTGCCCGCATCCTTCATGCTGGTTAGAGCCCTGCACGGACCTAAAACCTGAGCCCGTGTCCGGCCCGGCCCGAGGGGGTGGAGCCCCAGCCCGACCCGGTCTGAATATGGCGCGTTATGGGGGCCAAAATTAAGACTACTGCCTTTGGCCCCCATACCGCGCCATAGTCCGAAAAGGTTTTCAGAATTCTTTGACATAAAATGGCATATTAGAATAGGTGCACATGTTTTATGAATTTGATTAAAAATAAAGGCGCCTGGCCCGGCCCATGTCCGAGGTAATTACAGTCGTCGGCCCGAAGCCCGGGCCGAGGGCTCCAGTGCAGGGCTCTAATGCTGGTAACACACTCCCATGTGTGATCCAACAGAAGAACAGGATCACAAACTAGAGGACCAACACATTCAAAACACACTAAAAACCTGCGGATGCCCAATGTGGGCACTAAAAAAAGGAAAACAAAAACAGAAGGAAAGAACGAATCACCAAGGAGAACCAGGACAACAGAGGGAGCAGAACCAAAACCAGCCCTTCCTAACAGCTCTAATAGAATATTCAGTAGGTTACCATCAGTCTGTTTTGTAGCCTCCTTTAGCTCCCTCAAACTAGCATAGCCGCGCTGATGTTCACTCTGATTTTGGCTTTTTGCTTCACCTCCAAAGACATTACTCACTTATTTTTACTTTCAGGCTCAGACACGATGCCAACAGTAAAAGCTAACTTCTTCTTTTTCGTGTGCTTTTTATTGATGATCGGCAAACAGAAAATGCTAACCACTAGCATTACGGTCAACAGTCATAAAGAGCGCTCCACTAAACTATCATGTGCAGTTTTTGGCCAGCAGAGAGCTGCAGAGTGGTGTCAAGTACCTGGTCAAGTTTCTAACTCAACACCTGCTTATATCAATGTTAAACCTCTAGCTTAAAGCCTGAAAAACTACCTGTTGTTACTTTAAGACTTTTTTTGTTTCTTTAAGCAGAAAAGTTCATATTATATTTCTAAAATCCTTTAAAGTCAAAGGTTAACAGTCAGAAGTGTGTAAAAGCACCATGATAACATCAGACTACCTGTGACCCTTTGCAATCAGAAAAACCAGACCAGTCTGACTGCATTGAGTTAGAGCCGCTAACAGCAGAGCCGAGCTGAAACGTGTCATTAGAAGCTGGAATTGTTTAAAGTGTAGAAACGAGATTCCTCAGCTGGTCGTTAGGGTCGGGGGTGGAGCCCGCTCCTTCAGTAATTAAGATCTGTGCAAATAAACCTGACACAAATTTATTTATTCCTCTATTACGCTGCTTTGTTGCCAAAAACAAATGAATTATTCACTTCATCTGTGCAATAATTACCTGGTGCAGGAACATAAATCACCACCACCTTAAAAAGGTCAGCTAAGTTACCTGGATGAAGACAAACAATTAAAAATCACAGAAAGATGCATTATTTATGGAATATCTTAGATTTCCCTGAGGTTAGCACAGTGCAGCAACAGACTCTGATAAATAACAGAAAAACAATTCAAGAACGACAAACACACTCATGAAGGGAAATCACAAGTGGACTTAAAGTTACAGAGAAAATCAGAATGATTTCAAGTTGTACTGAATAAAAGTCTGAAAAAGAAACAGGAAACGAAGAACAGGAGGTCAGCTATGATGTCATTTCCTTCTATAAAAACAAGCAGCTAAAGATGAATAAAACCCTCCATAAAAGAGGAAGTGAAAATAGAAATTAAAAGTGGAAGTAATTGTCAGTTTTTATTTAAAACATTTTTCATAACATAAATAAACATGTTAAAGATATCGGCCAGAGGCTAAGTTCCTTTGAACAGCACATGTAAAGAAGTACGAAACCCTCAGATGAAAAAAGTTTTTGGATTTTCACGGCTGGAATTTGAAGAACATCTGATGTTTGTGACCGGCGCGGGAAAAACAGGAACTAGCTTCTGGTCTAAGTCCTGGACAGCTGGTGACGTTTAACAAGGAGCTGTGCTGAAACAGCTGTAGTGAACAACCCGACTCCGGTGTTTCTGCGTTAGCGTCATAGCAGAACAATGTGTCATCAGTCACATGTAGCATCTGAAGCCTCTGCTAGTCGGTCACATTTGTTTTTCCTCTGGGATACGGCGACCAGAACGGATATCGAATTACCGGAGAAGTTCAACCGAACTCCGACCCCGCTAGCTGGATATCACTACCAGAGGTGCAGACGTGTTTTAGACCGTTTGACTCAGAAGACCCGATGTGGACACCGGAGAGGATTCTGTTCCTCTTCAGAACCAACATCGGTTCAGTTTGTTTACTTTAGTTAAATATTTCATCTCTGTGCTCCACCAGGAGCTCTCAGAAGACACCAGGTCTTTTCTCCATCATCTGTCCCATTATAATTCAATAATCTACAGATAAATAAAATAATGTGCTGCCAGTTTTATCACTGTGCGTGTGTGTTGATGAAACACTGATAGCTTACCAGAATACATCTTCCTGATGCTGGAGTAACTTGTTAGTTTGACTCGTTGTTTGCACTAATCCAGGATGGCACGGAGGTTCTACCGGTCCCAGGAGGATTAGATTATATCTCTGTGTGTGTGTGTGTGTGTGTGTGTGTGTGTGTGTGTGTGTGTGTGTGTCGTAGATTTCCCACATGACTTGTTTTTTCCTTACCAGAGCTAACACCGTTAGCAGTAATGCTAACGGGACTCTGGAGTCCAGAAGTAGCGGTGCGGTTCCAGATGGATTTATAGATTTAGGTTATTATTTTAGCTCAGACCTGTTATTTAAAAATGCGTGTAGGACACGGACATGTGGCTCAGACCTTTTGCTGCAGCTGTAAACACAGTTTTCTGTAATAACTAAGAGCTCAAAAGTAAACAAAATACAGTTATTCACA
>NC_091744.1:81222460-81229960 GCF_043380555.1 Nothobranchius furzeri
CGCGAGGAGAGTTGACCATTGAGCAGGATTGATGGTTTATCCCTTGAGGTCCACATGGCAGGGGTGAGGTGGTGCTCACACCCATTAGGACACTGGAGGGATAAGGGAGCATGGGGCTGGTTGGTCAGGCTACACTGTAACTGGCCAGTATTAAAACAGCATCTCTTTGAGTACTAGAACCCCCAAGGCACTTTACAACACAACTGTCATTCACACAGCTGGACCACCAGTCCCTCTGTCCTCCATCAGCAGGCAGCGAGGTGATAATTAACAAAGATGGAGCCTTGGTTTGAACCAGCAACCCACTGGTGAAAGGATGAACAATTAGCTCTTCTGCCTCCTCTCCCTTTTAGGATTCACCTGTGCTGCCCTGAAGATCTTCATCCTCTCACAGCCTGTTCAAGTTCACATCTAGATCTTTGTAGACTGGCTCTTCTCCTCTTAGGTGTGTTCTTGCTGTGTCTTTGTAAATCCATGCTTTTGTTCTTTTTTAAACACAGAAACAGTTTTGTTTACCTGTTTGTAGCTACGGTTTCGCCGACAGCTGCCGGCTTCTTCAGGCTGACGCTGATGGTGGCGCGTCACTTCCTTCTCCGTTTATCTGCGGGCAGCAGAGGACGTTGTCGCCCTCTACTGCCCGCTCTCCCCTGTCTATTATGGACATCAGAACACCCCACCATACACAAAATGTCAGTAATCAGAACATTATATCACCGAGCAAACATAATAACAGAAGAGAGAGACCGTAAACAAGAGGACAAACACATACAACACGCTTTAAAGACCTGCGCATACCCGACATGGGCAATAAACAAAGGAAAACAACAAACAAAAACAGAAAGCAAAGAACAACCCAAAAAAAGAACCAGAAACCCAGAAAGACAAGAACCAAAACCAGTGATAACCCTACCATACATCAGAGGCATAACGGAAAAAATAAGAGCAACAATGAAAAAACACAACATAAACACACCAACAAAGCCATACACAACAGTTAGAAACAGACTAGTGCACGCAAAAGACAAAATATCAGCTGGACAAAAATGTGGAGTCATCTACGAAATCCCATGCAAACTCTGCAATAAAACATACATAGGAGAAACCGGACGCCAACTCAACACACGGACAATAGAACACAGAAAGGAGTGCGAGAAAGAGGCAAATCGTAAACACACAAGAGCAGCAAAAGAAGAAGCAGAAAGTACAATAAAAAAGTCAGCCGTAACAGATCATTGCTTAAGAGAAAACCATATAATGGACTGGGACAACACACGGATCATAACCACCGAACAACAAAAATACAAAAGATGGATCAAGGAAGCAATCGAGATAAGGAGACGTGGATGTGGGACCATGAACAGGGACGACGGAGTTTACACGCTGGACCACGCATGGGACTGCATCGTCGGAGAGGGGAGAGCGGGCAGTAGAGGGCGACAACGTCCTCTGCTGCCCGCAGATAAACGGAGAAGGAAGTGACGCGCCACCATCAGCGTCAGCCTGAAGAAGCCGGCAGCTGTCGGCGAAACCGTAGCTACAAACAGGTAAACAAAACTGTTTCTGTGTTTAAAAAAGAACGAAAGCATGGCTCTTCTCCTAATGTTGGTTGCCAAATAGGCTCCTCCCCCTAATGCTGGTTACCAGATTGGCTCCTCCCCCTAACGTTGGTTACCAGACTGGCTCCTTCCCTAATGTTGGTTGCCAGATTGGCTCCTCCCCTAGCGTTGGTTACCAGATTGGCTCCTTCCCTAATGTTGGTTGCCAGATTGGCTCCTCCCCGATTGGCTCCTCCCCCTAGCATTGTTTACCGGATTGGCTCCTCCCCCAACGTTGTTTACCAGATTGTATCCTCCCTTAATGTTGTTGCCAGATTGGCTTCTCCCCCTAATGTTGTTTACCAGATTGGCTCCTCCCCCCAATGTTGTTTACCAGATTGGCTCCTCCCCCTAGCGTTGTTTACCAGATAGGCTCCTCCTCCCAATGCTACCAGCGTTGTGTTACCAGATTGGTAATGATTATGATTATTTGTCGTGTGTGTGTGATTACTCTGACTTATGGAACAGAGCCGATCCTTGAACAGCAATGGTTGGAAACACAGGTCTAAAAACTGGTCTTGCAGGTAAAACAGGTAGGCTATGAACTGTCCAATCAGCTTTCAGAACACGTTAGCATCAGTTCTGTCCCGTTAAAGCTTGATAAAGTATGAGAGGATGGATAAAGGTCTCAGAGACATCTCGTCCTGCACTCATACAGTCTCACACTGCAGACGGCCAGGGTCTGTTCTTCCTTAACTTACCCACGATCCCCTAATGGCTGCGTGCTCTTATTTCCCCTGAGGGCCGGTGAGCCATGCCGCGCGGCGGGAACGCATTAAATTCAAGAGTTGTTGACGCACGCTCAACAGAAAGCAATAACCTGTGCTGGGTCACCCTCCCCACTCCCACCCCCACCCCTTCTTTCATTTTCTGAGGTCGAACAGACTTGCCTTTTAGAGCTAGTGTGATTATGTTCCATTTAACATGGGAATTATAAGAATTACACACGTAAGTGCTGTGCAGCTTGCTCGACAAGATTAAAAACACCATCACAGCTTGCAGACGCTCAGGGGCGTATACACAGCTTTACAGGTTGAATAATATCTAGCTTCCAGCTTCGTGAAGATGAGTTACATGTTGGACAATGTGGTCAACAATCCAGCATTCCTTCACTGTTGGCCTGACTGCCAGGAGGAGTCTGCAGGCAAAGTTTATTCCTCCAAACATTTTGTTTCTCAGACCGGAGGATTTATTTCTCTCCAACAGGACGCCAAACTAACAGCCCACTGTTGAATTTCACTGGCGTCTGAGATTAAGAGAATAAACCTAAATGTGTCAAACGTTGTTAAATCCATAAAACACGCCGACATCTGAAGCTTCAAACTGGGATGTAAACATTACTATCAATAATAAAAATGACTGGTTCCAACTCAGAATAAGCCTGAAGGGTCAGTAGGAAGAGAATGAAACACTTTAGACGCGTGAGCGCGCCGGGTCAACTTAAACAAACATCTGAAAGTTGCATAAAAGTGAAAGTTCTCAGAATAGCTGAAAGGTTTTTATTCCATTAAGGCTCCAGCAGGTGAGAATAACATCACCATGGCAATGCTCACACCTGCTTGTTATTCAGACTCATGAAGAGAGGAGGTGAAAGAAAAAAATCTCTTTTAACATGTTGGTTTTTTTATATTTGATTTGAATATAAAACATAAATATTCAATCACTTTTATCTTTTTTTCTATTTCTATAACAGTAATAGATGAATAAAACTGACCCACACCACCTGTGGATCGTCCACCAGGGGGCAGCAGACATGTGTATGACTGGATAACGCAGGTTTCTGATGAAGGTGCTGATCCTGATGCCCCGTCTGGAGGCTGGAGTTTGACGGTGGTCTATGTAACAGAATGAAATGACTGTTTTCCACCAAAAGTCATTCTCCCCCTCTCCTCTGACACAGAACTAGTCTGCATGAGATATGGCCTCAAGGTCTCATGCATTTGCTTATAAACTGCTTCTTTCCAGCCCAAGAGAAGATTGAAGAAAGGACTCTCTCCTTTTAATAAATCAAAGAACTCTTTTTTTAATAAAGCTAATCAAACAAAGTGTTAGTCAATAATAAGATGTGACCAATCTGTGAAATCAAAATATTAATTACTTTATTATAATCCTATAGAATATAATAAGTAATATGACTTTAAATGTTTCCACTAGGACTGATCTCACATAGCGTCAAGACATGACACATTGCTTTACTGATCCAATCAGAATCTGCCAGATCTGATGGAGGCGTGGTTTTGGTGGTGTTTGGTAAATCTGTCATCTTTTCATTCGACCGTAAACCAAAACATCCGAAGTATAAAACTATGCCCACGTCATCTTTAACGCCAGTTCAAAGCGTTCTAGAGAAGTTGTCGGAGTGGCCAATCCGTCACTTTCCTCTTCAGCCGAAAGAACCAACGACAAGCTGGATAAAATCTGTTGCTGTTCCAGCTGCTGCAACAGTTCCTTTCAGAATAAAAGCTGAAGCATCACGACCCAGGTTTGGGTCTCGCTAGATGCCAACAAAAACGTCATGACCCGGAAGTATCTCAAAGACTGGTCTGGTCGGCAACCGCTGCTTTTCCTACCGGCTTCGGTTCCAGAGAGGGTCAAGCTGGACCTCGACATTCCTGATCTAGACGGGGACTTCCGCCAGGGTATGTAGACCAACGGAATGGCATCAAATGTGTTTATGAATCTCCTAACCAAAGCTTAGCGCCAAGACATCACCTTCATTTCCCACCAGAACTAATCGTTTCTTCGGATTTGCTGGTTCTGAGCAACATTCCACATTACACCATTCTCCGTCTCATTCACCTTAGTTACACCATACACTTAGTGTTAAAGTTAGTCTAGTTTAATTTGTTCAGTAATAAATCTTTAAACTTTTAAAACTCGACTCTCTCTTCTGTTGTCTCTGAGTGAATACGAAGCCGTTATCTAATCCCTGCAATAAAAAGTTCCAATCTTCTGGTTAAACAGTACCCACAGATCCATAAGGTTGATTTCATATTTTCTATGGAATCTTATGTATTATGGCTCATTAAATAACATGTAAATTAAACCATTACATCTATGAGGGTCTAAGGGTGGCCGCTGAATCTTCATCAGGGTTAAACTGGTAAAACTGGAGGGGTTAACATCCACAGCCAGTGAGAGAAATTCGGCTTTGACTTAACCACTGGAATATCCTCCATGAGAAGGAAAATCCCTCGAAAAATCACCCTGGAATGCCGAGCCGTGCCCCCTCTGGGTTCTCCTCCTCAGCTCAACGGGGAGCAGCTGAATTAAAAGGCCAATGAAAATGCCTGTAAGAACTTCACTCCCCTCGATCTGATTGGACTAACTTAATTATGAGAATGTGACGAGGAGCCTTTTCAAGCTGCTGGCACAAGACAGTTCATTAAAGACGCATCACCACTTTGTTACCCGAGCAACTCCCAGGGATCGATGTGTAACGTGCTTTTTGTTTATGAAGACGGAGGGAAAAGTGGAAGAGGGAGGACAAACCAATTGAGTTCCCATAATTATTATCCTGGTAGCTTCCTGACCTGCTCGGTGGCGAGCCGCCACAGCAAACAAACCTCACCTGTCAGTGATTATAAGTGCTTTTCCGACTCAGCGATGTCACACCTGAGAATTTACATAATTGTTCCCAGCAGATTCCCTCCAGGAGGAGGAGGAGAACATTGATGGAGGGATGTCAGAGAATCCCTCATCTCATGGCATTCCCCCCCCCCCCCCCCCCCCCCCCCCCCACACACACACACACACACATCTCGGCTGTTTGTCAAAGTAAAAGCTCTAATACGATGTCTCACACACAGTAATCACAACCCAATCTGCGGTGTTCCAGCTGTTTTTTCTTTTAATTGCTCCTCTCTTTTCCCATCAATCCCTTTGTCTTCTTCTGCCTCTCTCCTCTGCCCTCCCTCCATTCCACTCTGTCGCCCCTCACTATACTGCATTTGAAGAATTATCTGTGCTAACGGGGACCCTAATTGGCCGTCACCGTGTGCCTGAATATGTGAAGCCACTTCCTGGATATAATCATGTTTATACACAACGAGTGGCGGTCCCCAGACAGTCGGGCTTGTCTCTCTTCAGCTTGTTTAGGAAGTAATTTACTGTAAAATTGGCTATGATAGTCAGTCACACTCACAGAGAGAGAAAAGAGAAGAACTCAGCAGAAAAAGGTTTGCCTGAAATGCAACACCTTCCTCAGCTTTTCCCTTCAGGCGGAGGAGAGAACAAACTTCAGCCTCATCATCATCACTAAATAATCTCCAGCAGGTTTGTAAAAGAGAAACCGACTTCATCGGTGTTAACGAATGCCAACGAATCTCCTGAAGAATCTTTGAACTGTTTAATCGTGGTTTAGACGCGATTTCTTCTTTGGTAATTTAATTAATCCCTAAAGAGACTAAACAGCTGTTTCAGATTATAACAGATTATTAATCTGTTTCTGCACTTTGCTAAAAATCCTGAACGGTCCGAAGAGTTACTGGTTCAGTTTGGACATGATGAGTGGACACGAGTGGAGGACGTAGTAAAGACCTTAAACTCATCTATCTGTCTGGACAACCTGCCAACTGACTATAAATGTTATCGCTGCTTAAAAGCTGATGTGCTGAAAATTGTTAACTCCTCCTTGATGTCAGGTAATTTTCCTACATCAGTGAAAAAACTGCTGCTGTTACGCCGCTTCTAGAGAAAAGGAAACTAGATCCCTTGGTGATGAATAACTACAGACCCATCTCTAATCTTCCTTTTATGGGAAAATGGTTGAAAAAGCTGTTTTGATCCAGCTGAACAGCTTTTTAGAGACAAAGACCTGCTAGATAGTCTCCAGTTAGGCTTCAGACAACACCACAGCACTGAGGCTGCACTGATTAAAGTATTAAATGATATTTGTCTAAATACAGATTCAGGTAAAGCATCTGGCCTGATGATGCTCCATCTCACTGCAGCTGTTGATGCTGTGGACCACAACATCCTTCTCGATAGGTTCATAACCTGGGTGGGACTTCAGACACAGTCCATTGTTGGTTCTGATCTTATCTAGAAGACAGGAGTTATGTTGTTTCTATTGGTGATCACAAATCAAAGCTGATCACCATGACATGTGGAGTCCCCCAAGGCTCAGTTCTTGGACCACTGCTGGGTCAGGTCATAAACAACAACATTACCTATCTTAGTTATGCAGATGACACCCAAATCTACCTAGCTCTGTCACCTAGTGACTGTGGTCCTCTAGACTCACTCTGCCAGTGTTTGGAGCAAGTTAAGGACTGGATGCAGACCCTAACGTCCTCCAGTTAAACAAAGACTAAACTGAAGTTATTGTCTCTGGAAGTGAGAAGGACATGATGGAGGTTACTGCTCAGCTTGGCTCCAGAGGAATAAAGACAAAGACCCAGGTTAGAAATCTGACTCAGACCTGAGCTTCACTGATCACATTAAAGCTAGAACTAGATCAGCGTTTTATCATCTCCATCAAATAGCACGACTCAGGGGTCTCATGTCCAGACAAGACCCAGAGAAACACATTCATGTTTTCATCTACAGCAGGCTGGACTAGTGCAATGGTCTTTTGGCTGGTCTTCCCAAAAAAGCTGTGAAGCAACTGCAGCTTATTCAGAATGCTGCTGCTAGAGTCTTAACAAGAACCAGGAGAACCGAGCACATCACTCCTGTTCTTAAATCTCTACACTGGTTACCAGTAGGGCTGCGCAGTGGTTAGAGCTGTTGCCTTGCAGTGAGAAGGTCCCGGGTTCGCCTCCCGGCCTGGGATTTCTCTGCATGTTTGCATGTTCTCCCTGTGCATGCGTGGGTTCTCTCCGGATACTCCGGTTTCCTCACGCAGTCCAAAAACATGACTGTTAGGTTAATTGGTCTGTCTAAATTGTCCTTCGGTGTGTGT
>NC_091744.1:81234960-81269960 GCF_043380555.1 Nothobranchius furzeri
TTTATTTTGCACATCAAACACGTCCATCCTATCCAGAGTGGATTCTTGGAGCAATGGTGGTCACCTTCTGTACGGATCATCCCATAAGTCACCCCTTCTCCAAACAATCAGCTGATCCTCCTCTGCTGAAGCAATGCCATATGGCATCATCACTAGCATCCCCCTTTTCCTGATGTAACATTTCACAACACCTCTCTGATTCTCTCTTCATGTTTTAATCCGATTACTCCACCTAACTTCTTCTTTTCCCTCCGTCATGGTTAAACACAGATGCACACAAAAAGGCTCACATTGCCT
This sequence comes from Nothobranchius furzeri, assembly GCF_043380555.1. Taxonomy (NCBI): domain Eukaryota; kingdom Metazoa; phylum Chordata; class Actinopteri; order Cyprinodontiformes; family Nothobranchiidae; genus Nothobranchius; species Nothobranchius furzeri. The sequence goes on from NC_091744.1 coordinate 81,235,258, forward strand.
GAGGTTTTAAGGCTGGATCAAACGTTTAAGATCAGGAGATCTGCCTGTGGTCATGGTGACATTCTGGTCTCTGTGTCTTTCATTCCGACCTGTCCCTGCTCCAGTAAATATCAGTGCAACTGCAACAGCGCCCAAGAGTTTAATGAAAGACATCTGACTGAAGTTTCAGGTTTTATAAAGGCTCCCGGTTGGTCAGGGATGTTAAACTGTTAAATGTGTGCAGAGGGTCATCACAGGGGAGCTAAGGGGAGCCCGGCTCCCCCAGAATCCCCCAACGGACAAACCAAGGGGGTGCACTTAATATGACCCAGCTCCAACTTGTATTACATTATTCATACGGACTCTCAGAGCACCGGGACTTCTTCTGAGTGTATCCCACTCCCCTCACCCCGCTCTTATGGAGTTTTGACGGAGGTGAGGTGGAGACGAACAGCTACCCACCACTGTTGGAGTTGGGATTAGGGTTGTCACGGTGTGAAAATGTAACCTCACGGTTATTGTGACCAAAATTATCACGGTTGTCGGTATTATCGCGGTATTTTTTTAAACGTGTTACATTTTCAGACAACTAAATAAACCCTGTATGTCAGGAAATGTCCTCAGTTTGTGTCTAAATTTTGCCTAAACTTTGTTATTTAGTAATTATGTTATTTGTTTACATTTTTCCCCTTTATTCTTTAAAATACCAATATTTGCCCATAACTTCTTATTTTTTATCTGTGTGATGTCATCATTTTAAAAGTATTACATCAGATGATACTCAGTACTCAAGTAGTCTTCTAATCAGATACTTTTTTACCCTTACTTGAGTAATAAACCCTAGATCAGGAAAATATTGTCCTCGGTTTGTGTCCTTCCAGTGAGCTTTGCAGATGTGGGAAAATGTCATCAGGCAGTAATCATTGTTAAATTCATAATTATTCTCGGAGAGAGACCAACTCTTATCTGCCCCTGGGAGCCCCGTAATGCACAACGTCATTTCAACATGGAGGTGTCCGCGACACGGTTTATATGCAGGTAGCGGCGCTGCGGCTGCTTTATATAGCGACTCGTTGCATTCTCCCTCAACCCAAATCCTCGGATCACGCATTTTAGCTAAAACGCTAACGTTAGCTTGCCTTGCGTTGACTGTAGAGTTGTGGGTGATGGTCACGCAGATATGTCATGAGATTTGAAGCGTTGCTGCCTTTCACAGACATGTTTTCTGCACATGCTGCAAACAGGATAGCCGTCTTCTATCAACTGTCCCTCGGCATTCTTCAAATATCCAAAAGATGCCTGTACTTCCCACTTTGTCTTCTTTGAGGGATAATAAATGTCCTGAGCGCTGCCGTCTCCTCCTTTGGCCATTATTTCAGCTTTAGCTTCAAGAAAGTTTTAGTTGTAAACAACAAAGTGCGCATGCGCCGCCGGCAACTTCAGCAGATGATACGGTGGCTGGTAAGGGTCAGCGCGCCTACACCGCAGCCACGGTAATCCATCGACATAATATATATTTTTTAAAACAAGACGGTTGTTATTATTGCCAACTTTTTTTTTACCGGGGTTTACCGCTACACCGGTTACCGTGACAACCCTAGTTGGGATCGGCTCTCATATACCAAAATCAACTGTTTATGGTGTAAGCTAACGCTGATTAGCCGTGCCAGACGTCCTGAATCAGCTGTAGATGCTCATCCATTAATGGTTGGGTTGGGTTGGTTGTTTAGCCCAACAGCTATGTTGCCTTTGTGTCTGTGCAGGTTGCATTAAAAGTCTCTGAATCTGACAAACTACATCAGTATAGACGAGGTTTCAAAAGGAAACTAACGCTGAAAGTAACTCGTGCTGTTTGATACGATCCGGGCGACATACATGCTCCCTGCTGAACATCACCGCTGAAGAAATGCTGTCAGAGTTCATTATTTCCCTTCTCTTCTGTGTGTTCTGGTCTCTCTCGTGCGCTCCCCCATCACCTCAGCTCATAACATAAAACCAACACAGGAACATGCTGCACTACCAGCGTACTGGAAGAGAGTCACACATATCACGCGTGTCCCGTTTCAGAGGTAAGTGTGTCTTCTGAATCTGACAGCGAGATTGAGTTTAGCTCCTTTTAATGTTGTTTTAATGATTTCACAGTCAGAAGTCGTTTGTGCAGGCCTCAGCTTTTAGGTTAACAGATGAAAGCACAACAACAGGGCAGGAATATCAGCGCATCTCCTGCGTTGACATCCACCTCATGGTGACCGCGTGGATCAACATGTGTGATGTCACGGCAGCTTCATGAACACGAGGCTCTCGTTTCTGCTCTGAAAGCAGAAATCTGCCTTAAGCTGAAGCTTGACGTGGGCGTGGCTACAACTGTGTCCTCAGCTATGGTACGTGTAGTACACGCCCTGAAACCAAACCGCTCTGTGACTACCTTCCAGCCCTTCAACAGGCAGACGGACTGATGGCCTGACTGAAGACACCTGTGTTGCAGATTCAGGACCCACCTGAGGTTAACGCTGGTTGTACTGGAGGAAACCAAGCCCCCACAATGCGGCTCTAAAATTGAGTCAGACCCGGAAGTACCAAAATTTGCAGTTCCACCCTCATCCACTAGGGGCTGGTGTCAGAAGCGAGCAAATCCTCATTGACTCCCATGTTAAAAATACCAATTTCACAGCAGAAATAAACATGTTTACAGCCTGGTTTCAAAACATGTTTTTGGTTTAAATTATCTAGTTTACACTCATGACAACTCTGAAGGGGGTGAATTATTTTCTCACTCTTCTGTGTAAGTGTATTAAAAGCCTAAAGTTCTGTATAATTAATGAGCATCAGACCCACGTGACCACAGAGCTAGCTCCGTGGAAAGGCCTCAGTAGAGTGTCTGTGTGTGTGTATTCTGTTTTGGATATTTTTTGTGCAATTATTGGACTAAATGACTTGATGTGGCATTAATTGCACTAATAGAGCGTCCAAGGAGTCTCCACTTCATTTTTTTTTCGGTAAGTAAAATTATATTTATGTATTTTAGGTCACTGCCCAGCTGAGCTTAGATTTTAACATGTACTGTTTAACCATGACAAAAATGTAATAGGGTAAAACCCAGTGCATTTAACATAATGCTGCACTTTAGAAAATGGGTTGAAATATAACATGTTGGCGGAGCTGGGTTCCTACTATCGGCTTGTGGAACTCTCGGGAGACCGACGTTTTCTACTCGTTTCTCCCCTCCCCGCAGCTCGGCGCATCTCTGTCTGATTGCGGCTTCTGTCTGCTGCGCGGGCTGCCGGCTTTCAGCAGCTTTCGGGAGACCTCTGTGTTCCACCCGGTTTTACCCAGCGGTCAGCCCAGCGTATCTCTGACTCAGAAGCTCTGGTGTTGTGCACAGTTAACTCCGGTTGTAGCTAGGTTGCTACCTCCGTTAGCTTAGCTCCCACCTCCGCGTTAGCTTTGGGTTAGCTTCAGGTTAGCTTGTAGCTAGTTCGACCGGGTGTCGTCAGTGGATCCCAGCCTTACAGCCACACCCTCAGCTCCACCTCTCTTCCCTTTTGTGGAATTGTCTGGGCTTGACGGAACCTGTGACACGGTCAAAATGGCGGTGGTGGCCACCTCTCATTTAGCCTCAAAAACGTGTTATTGGAGCCTATGGAAATGAATTGTCCGGTATATATGTTGATGGAGGAAACATAAGCCATACAATAAACCTAACCCTAACCCTTAAATATTCCAAATTTAAAATGATAGTTTATAAAATGTTTCTGTCTCTAAGCATGGACATAGTTTTGACTTTTGGGGCAATGGTGGCACAGGAGTTGAGTGCTCGCCACATAATCGGAAGGTTGCAGGCTCGAGCCCCGCTCAGCTGCTGTTGTGTCCTTGGGCAAGACTCTTAACCCCCCTTGCCTGCCGGCGGTGGTTGGAGGGACCGGTGGCACCTGTGCCCGGCAGCCTCGCCTCCGTCAGCGTTGTGTTGTAAAACGCCTTGGGGGCTTCTAGGACTCTAGAAGGCGATTTATCAAATACAGGCCATTCATGCCTGTGATGAGTGCTATATAATAAAATTTACTCACTTACTTACTTAACACACACTTGTATGCTCCGGAGCCATAATCTCATTAAACTCTATTAACAACAACAACAACAACATTATTAATAATAACAACAACAACAACAACAACAGTGATAACAATTATAAGTGATGGTAAGCTACCATGTACCCACAGCCGCCCTGGGGCGGTCTGACAGAGGCAAGGCTGCCATTGGTGCCCTCGGTCCCTCCGACCACCACCAACATAACAATCAGTTCATCAATACATCTGATTAGCCACGCCCACAGCTTCCATATTTAAAAAAAATCACTTATAATTTTTTTAATCGAGCATTTAGTTCATTTATTTGTTAGGTTTGTGGCTTTATTTTATTTAGTTTTAATTAATAACAAATTAATAATGAAGGGGTGTGGCTACTTCCTGCTGTTTGAGCGACAAAGAAAACGTTTTTGTGAACAATCGATCTGAAAACAGTAAAGAAGGCACTCCATTGGCTGTATGGGTGAGTTTGGTTGGAGGTTAAAGGTGAATCATCACTGGGGCAAAACTAAAATGCTGATCTGGTCTTTTTCCCGTCAGTCTGAGTTGACGGTTTTCTGCTTTTCACTGTTTATGTATGAACATGCCCATCTGGCTGGAATGGGAGGGCAGAGGGGAAGTGTGTGTGTGTGTGTGTGTGTGTGTGTGTGTGTGTGTGTGTGTGTGTGTGTGTGTGTGTGTGTGTGTGTGTGTGTGTGTGTGTGTGTGTGTGTGTGTGTGTGTGCATTTACATAAAGAAGACAATATAATGCTGCATCAGGTCCAACTGTCAGCTTTCCTCTGACATTGAGAGGAGACAAGAATGAAACAATGAGGAAGGTGGTTGAAAACACACACACACACACACACACACACACACACACACACACACACACACACACACACACACACACACACGCACACACACACACAGTGTGTTTGGCAGGCGATGACCCACTGCAGACAATTATGTCCCTCTCACTCATCCACAATCAAATTAGAGCTGGAGGACAAGGCTTGTGGACAGATGAGGTGAAGGAAAACACAAACACACACACACACACACACACACACACACACACACACACACACACACACACACACACACACACACACACACACACACACACACACACACACACACACACACACACACACACACACACACACACACAGATATATATCAGGAAACATAATTTAAAACTAATAAAACAGCAACAGCTGGGTTACCCTTTTACAAATCCATCAAAAGCATTTAAGACCGCTCCTCGTTCATTCGAGAAGGAAATAAAACCGGTGGGCAGCATCGTGCAAAAGTCCTGATCCAGACCTCACCTCTTTTCTTCTGTTATCACTTCAAGCTGTAGTAGCAACTTAAAATGAGCTAGCTTTCAAACACAAACATGGCTCTCATCCTTCCCGTCAGCTATAATCTCCACACCTGGAACCAGAAACAAGATGGTGCTGAACACCAGTCACCGTTCTCTAAGTCCTTTTGTTGTCCATGACTTCAGATGGTGTTTTCCTTTAGGGACTCTGGCAGTTTGTCCCAGGTTTTAACTGAAATGCATAACAAGCCTTTTATTTGTTAACTCATTCACTGCCATTGACGATTAAAGTCGTCATTTGCATTTTTTTTACTGTGTGGGCATCGGACGAGCCCCCGCACTGTGAGAACAAACATCCCAGCTCAAAAGTCGATCTTCTTCTGCGTACGTCACACGTCACGTGATCAGGAAGCAGAAAATCCATGTGTTAGAAGATCGTTTTGGGCCGCTGCTGTAAAAAAGAAAGTGAGGCACGAACTGGAAAAGCTTCTGCCGATCGCAATTCAACAACGGATTATGAAAGAACGGATAACGCTCGAAACGCGCGGATTCTTCCTGATGTAAGAGGTGAGTCTCCGCTTTGTTTTTGCGTCAACATCATCCTAGCGTGCAACGTTCTGTGACTTAAAAAAACTGTAAAAACAGTGAGAAACACTGGCAGCGAAGGAGTTAAATAGTGTATATATTGGTTAAATTTAGGGATGGACAATATATCAGCATCAATATCGGTATCGGCCGGGGTTAGTCATTTTTTAACATATTGGTATCGGTCGGATAAATAAAATTGGGCCGATATTAACAACTGATATTTTTTCATCTTGTTTCCATTTGTTTATCTTTTTCAGACGGTGAGGGGATGATGTTTATTTGTTTAGTCGTGTGACAGTGATTGTAATAAGTAACCACAAATGTGTGTGGTGTGTGTACATAATAATGCAAATTCAGCTTTAATAATTTTCATTCTACACAAATCTACTGATTTTAGAAGCATTAATGTCAGTATGTCGTATCGGCAAATACCGGTTATCGGCCATAACGGTGATCTTAATGTTGGATATCGGTATCGGCCCAAAAATTTCATATCGGTTCATCACTAGTTAAATTAAATATGTAGGTGAGTTACTACCTGCTAGCCGCCGAAGCTGCAACTACTAAGCAGCTAACAACCGTAGATAACTGCTTTGGATATGAAAAATATTTTAGATATCAGCCTAATAGCTACAATTAGTTGACTTACATTTAAACTGGAAATTTGCCTTCGAAGTAGCTGCCAGCTCCTGATCCACCATCTTTTCGAAAATACCATGCTGCATTCTGGGAAATGTTTTGACCAAGGCTAGGGGTGTTTCTCAATGTCAAGGCGCCTGGCCTCGCGAGGCGATGAGTGAGGCCAGGCGCCTTGCTTACGAGGACACTGACCTTCCTTGGTCAAAGAAAACGGTTAAATGGAACAGACTTGCATCACGTGACCGCTGCTTCCACGGCGGTCACATAACGTCATGTGACATGGAGATAACGTTATATTTTATATAAGTTTCTATCTAAATATATAACGAGCCTTTTACTTTTTAAATTGTGTTTATGTTTATTTAATTAAATATATAAGTGAGTTACTACCCGCTAGCCACCGAAGCTGCAACTACTAAGCAGCTAACCAACCATAGATAACAATTTTGGATCTAAAAAAAACATTTTAAATTAGCCGTCTTACTTTTAAACTTGAAATTTGCCCCTGAAGTAGCTGCCGGCTTCTGATCCGCCGTCCTTTAGAAAATACCGCGGTGTATTCTGGGTAATTTTTGACCAAGGCTAGGCTACAAGAAACATCTCCCATGTATCTTCGCTCAGCTAGCTAAACGGCTAACAAACGGAGAACACACGCCTCGGTAGAACATGAACGTTGGAACGCGCCTTGGTGTATCTCCTAGGCAACCGGGCGGGACCAAGACATCAAGGCAAGGTTCCGGATAGATGGAAGAAAATGGATGGATGACTTGAATTGATATAGTTGAGCGGAGAACCTTACACCAGTGGTGTTCTGGTGCTGAACATGTGAGTGTGATGAGTGGAGGACCAGGGAGTCGCGGCGGTTCGGTCAGACCGACAACCGGATGGTCCGATGGCTGGTATTGGTCTGAAACGCGTTAGTGGTGGACATTTTTAGACAAACGTGAGAGAACCACTTTATTAAATGTTTCAGTGTTTGTTTTATCTCCACAAAATATGATAACTGTACGATGTTGGAACATATTTAAGAAGCATGAAGTGAATATTTGAAGCTTGTTTGTTTTCCAGATTTGCTAAAGCAGCTTTAAGGGGTCTTCATAAATAAACGATTTCCCTGCTGTGTCTTTCTGATGATCCGAGGAAACTAAAGAGTAAAATATCACAGGCAGGTCAACAGCTCCTGTTGAAATCAGGAACGAACCCATCAAAGACTAAAATCTGGGTGTAAGATATTTCTCACAGGAATAGGTCCAATAGCATGGGTCGAAGATACTGGGACACCGATCCAGAATCCTTTCGTTTGTGTTGTTTGTTTCTATTTTTGATGGGTTTTATGATGAAAGTTTATTAAAGTTGATCCTTATTTCTGATTGGTGTTTTTCATCTATAAACAAGATCCATGAATAATGAATCGTATTTAAAGATCTGATGATGTTAAAACCTGAATTTATGTATCTGATGAAAGGACACATGAAAACAGCATCCGTCACCTCCGAGCAGAGGACTTTGTCCGGAACGAATCAGAGTAAAAGTGAAACTAACTTAGAGACTTTTCACCCGGACTTTTCTTTTTTGGACTTTTCTTTCCCTTTCTTTGATTGTTCTGCTCTTAAATTAGGAGTTTAAAACCACGTTTGTACCACTTCTGCATTATTTACTGTTGGAAGGAGTTCCTGGACCTTCTTCGTGCCTTTCTGCACCAAACCAACCAACCACGCTCACCTGTGTCTGTTTCATTTTCTCCACCTGTGCTCCTCGTGACTTGGGCTTCCTGCGGCCGCACGTCTGATGCCAGGTCCCCCACAACCCCACGCAGACCTATATCCTTCACATCGCATTTCTGTCGAGACTCCAAAGCGCTTTACACTACAGGCACTCACACACTGGTGCTGATGAGCCGCATCGTAGCCACAGCTGCCCTGGGGCACCTTGACAGAAGCCACTGGCCTCCCCAAGTGCCTTGCCCAAGGACACAATGACACGCAGACTGAAAGAGATTTGAACCAATAATCCTTCGGTTACGAGGCGAACTCCTGACCCCTGAGCCACCGTCGCCCCAACAACCACAGACTGTTCCGGTTCATATCCAGTCTAAACAATCCTCCTTTAATTTCCTGGAATAACTTTGTTATTTTTCGTGTCGTTCCTTGTGGCGGCTCAATCCTCGGGTCCAGCTCCTCTGACCGTTTCCTCCAGATTGGGTCAGAGTTTGAGTACGGATCAGAACCCCGAGAGTCAGATGTAATCATCATCGTGACGTTTATATCTGACGGATTTGTGATTGTTAGTCTGAGGTTTGTTGTTTAGATGTAAACAACCAAATGATTAAGTTACTCATCTTTAAAGGGATCTCTGCTAATTCCCAAACCCAGATTTAGTTCCTCATAATTTAACCAACAACAACACCACCTTTGTCAAGGTGATGGAAACATAGCAACGCTTTTCAGAGAAAATGTGATTATTTAAGAGCAAAAGGAGTGAAAGCGTGTGACACACACGTCTGCAAACAGCACAGCAGGGCTGCGGCGTGAGCAGACGGAGGTTTAACGTGTCAACAGGAAAAAGAAGAATCAAGACCAGGAACAAAAAAAGTGAAATTCGATAAAAAGGTAAAAGAAGACAAGCAGAAGAGCGGTGGGAGATAATGTTTGCTTGTTATTCCAGCACTAATTTTCCCCCTGGAGCTCATTAAAGTCTGGAGAGAAACGATCCACAAAACCTTAAAAACCAACAGAGTGGAGACGGAGAGGAAGACGGCTAGAATCCGAACTCAGGAGAAAATAAAGGAACGAACGGAAAAGAGGGAGAGACGGAAAACGGGAGAGGAGCCAGGGGAGGGAGAAAAGAGGACAGAAGTAGTGAAGAAGAAAGAGACCAAAGTGAGAGGATTTGTGGAAACAACAGGAAGATAAACATCTGTGTCTTCAGAAGTCCTGCCAGCTCCAACAAAACAAACAGTTTAGGTTTAAGGAAAATAAAAGTACAATTTCTGTTTATTGATTCCTTCAGAGCAAAATAATAAAAAACAAAACAGTTGATTTGATTGTTAAATGAAAAAGGCAAAGTCTAAATATCCTCATAGTCGTATTAATCATAATAATCATATTCATCCTCTTAAGCTATAATTCTCTATATAGTCTCTGTTTTTATCCACAAGCTGATTAACACAAAAACAAGAACCATCTTTTCTAGCAGCTCAGATTTCCACACGATCAATTTTAGTTTGTTTATCTTTAATAGAACACTCAAGTACGGAAATACAGATATGATGTCATCGTCAGGTCAGCTGTTACAGTGGCTTAGTTTCATTATATACCTGTGTGTGTGTGTGTGTGTGTGTGTGTGTGTGTGTGTGTGTGTGTGTGTGTGTGTGTGTGTGTGTGTGTGTGTGTGTGGCTTTAGTTCATGTTCAGAGTCCAGAGCCCAGCATGGAGCAAAGCCGCTGCTGAAGGACGAACATGGAGGGGAGGAGCAGCAGGGAGGTGAGAGGAGAACAAAGGAAAAGGGAGGAAATGGGAAGCTGATCCAAACACAAAGTAAAGAAATGCTTTCAGATCTTCCTACAAATCCTACCTGGTTGCCATGGAAACCAGAGATCCTTAACTAGGATCTGTAATCATATCAGTTTTTTACAGCGTAAATTCATTTTCTTCCTTTTGTTCTAACGTGTTTAATTATATTTATGTTTGTATTTCAGCAACACGTAAACCCCCCCACCCCCCACCCCCACCCCCACCCTTCCCAGCAGCTCCACTTCCTGTTGGAGGTTAGTTAGAGACTAGTTGAAAAACAGCTGGAGACTAGTCCGAGACAGGAAAACATGAGATCTGCAGAATAAACTTTTCTGCCATTGACGCGATAACATTACCGCTTTTGTCTGACCGCGTCACGCGGGACGATAACAGTCGTGGAAATCCTCGTCAGGATTTAGTCTTTCAGTGATTCCTCATTTTTTTAGAGCTGACCCTCCTTTTTATGTTTCTTCAGCCTTTTCACAGTCTGCCACATTTCTCCACTTTCTGACTCAGAAACCCACCCGAGGTTCCAGCCGCGTTCCCGTTGGAGACCACTTCGAGACTAGATTGGGAGAAAACCTGTACCACAAATTTCCAAACAAGTCCAGCACCAACAGCTTTGGCTCTCATCCATAAACATCTGAGTGAAATCTGGGATTATTTTGTTTAACAGTTGTTGAAATGAGGATAATTTAAATTTTGAGTAATAATTCCAGCTGCTCCTGTTTCGCGTTTATAAGAGAAAATTAACTCATTCCTGTTTCATGAGTGGATTTTCTTCTTGTTTCAAACCTTCAGAATGAATCGACTTTTTCTGTCTGATGAAATCCGTTTGAGCCCTCTGACGTTTTTATCGTTATTTACAGATCTTTAGTGTGACCCATGTCTTCTGGTTAAACGTCCAGAAACTCTGGGATTATGTAGGAATATACGACGATGCCAGATTAACGGGTTATATCTGACATAACGTTTATGTTTAGGATGAAATGGGAGTAATTTTCTGAAAGCAGCAGCAGCTTCAGACAGGTGAGGAACAAACTCTTCCATGTAGATCTGTTGAAGTTTGACTTCCCGATCTGACACCAGAACCAGAACCAAGCTCAGGAACAAGAGAGGAAGAGGTAGAAGTTATCCACAGGTGAAAAATCTGACAGAGCTTTTAGAAATGATAGAAACGAGCAGCAATGAGCTCCAGATATGCAGATTAAAGAATCTTCAGGATTATTTTCCTTGGAAAAATCCAGCAGATCCCGACCTGTAGGATCCGGGTCCACGCACTCCCAGGAGGGTCAGACCAGATGCGGTCTTCAGAGAAGAAATGCAGCCGGAAATCCAAAAGTCCTCAGAGAGCAGACCAGGTGGGAAAAAGCTGCTGTGGGGGGGCGGGGCATCATGTGTTCTGGACTGATGAGTCATGATGCGAGACGATCCGTCTGCAGCAGGAAGTGATTTGTTCACCGATGGGATTCAGCCGCTCTGATGATGAGAGTCAGCAGGAATCCGCTGGACGCTCCTGCTAACTCGGAGCAGCAACTCTACAAATGAAGTAAGACGTTTGGTCGGGAATGAGGATGTTCGGAGTGCTGGGAAGCAGGTCGGTACTTACCCATCATGCACTGATATCAGGGCAGGTGTCTGACTGGACCTGAACTTGTTCTGCAGCAGGACTCCAAACATGCAGCAGGTATATTTCAGCTTAAACATCAGGAAGTCCTGGAAGAGTCGACCAGACCCACATGGAATTCTGATCTTCTGTGGATGTTCTCCCAGATAATCCCAACCACCTACCTGCTAAACCCTGGAGAACAGCTGATGTGTGGTCACACGGAACGAGCTGAGTGAATGTTTTTCTTTGTTCAGCCTCCCAACCAGGAGCCATGATGAAGAATCCATGGAATGTTTTATCCTGGAATTGTCAGAAAGTTCAATCATACCGCCCACCATCAACAGCAAGAACCTGCAGGGAATTGTGGGACATTTTCTGTGGTTCTTCCCAATTCTACCTGGCAGGTGAGTGGGGTTTAAACCCAGGAAGCTCAGTTTGATGGAAAAGTTCAGATTAATGAGATGTTTTTGTCATGGTTGACACGTCTCTACAACATTGCGTGGTCATCGGGGGCAGTTCCTAGGGAGTGGCAGACCGGGGTGGTGGTCCCCATCTTTAAGAAGGGTGACCTGAGGGTGTGTTCCAACTATAGGGGGATCACACTCCTCAGCCTCCCTGGAAAGGTCTACTCCAAGGTACTGGAGAGGAGGGTCCGATCGATTGTTGAATCTCAGATAGAGGAGGAGCAATGTGGTTTTCGTCCTGGCCGTGGAACTGTGGACCAGCTCTATACCCTTGCAAGGGTGATGGAGGGGGCATGGGAGTTTGCCCAACCAATCCACATGTGCTTTGTGGATTTGGAGAAGGCTTATGACCGTGTCCCCAGGGGCACCCTGTGGGGGACGCTCCAGGAGTATGGGGTGGGTGGCTTTCTGTTAAGGGCCATTCAGTCCCTTTACCAGAGGAGCGTGAGTTTGGTCCGCATAGCCGGTAGTAAGTCGGACCTGTTCCCAGTGAGGGTTGGACTCCGCCAGGGCTGCCCTTTGTCACCGGTTCTGTTCATCACTTTTATGGACAGAATTTCTAGATGCAGCCGTGGGGTGGAGTGTGTCGAGTTTGGTGGCAGGAGAATCTCGTCTCTGCTTTTTGCGGATGATGTGGTCCTCCTAGCTTCATCCAGCTCTGACCTTCAGCTCTTGCTGGGTAGGTTCGCGGCCGAGTGTGAAGCGGCTGGGATGAGGATCAGCACCTCCAAATCTGAGACCATGGTTCTCGACCGGAAAAGGGTGGCTTGCCACCTCCGGGTCGGGGGAGAGGTCCTACCTCAAGTGGAGGAGTTTAAGTATCTCGGGGTCTTGTTCACGAGTGAGGGTAGGAGGGATCGGGAGATCGACAGGCGGATTGGTTCGGCGTCTGCAGTGATGCGGACGCTGAGCCGATCTGTCGTGGGGAAGAGGGAGCTGAGCCAGAAAGCCAGGCTCTCGATTTACCGGTCGATCTACGTCCCAATCCTCACCTATGGTCATGAGCTTTGGGTAATGACCGAAAGAACGAGATCGCGGATACAAGCGGCCGAAATGAGTTTCCTCCGTAGGGTGGCCGGGCTCAGCCTTAGAGATAGGGTGAGGAGCTCGGACATTCGGGAGGGACTCGGAGTAGAACTGCTGCTCCTCCGGATCGAAAGGAGCCAGTTGAGGTGGTTTGGGCATCTGGTCAGGATGCCTCCTGGACGCCTCCCCGGGGAGGTGTTTCGGGCATGTCCTGCCGGCAGGAGGCCCCCGGGTGGACCCAGGACACGTTGGAGAGATTACATCTCCAATCTGGTCCGGGAACGCCTTGGGGTCCTGCCGGAGGAGCTGGTGGACAAGGCCGGGGAGAGGACGGCCTGGAGCTCCCTAGTTGGGATGCTGCCCCCGCGACCCGGACCCGGATAAGCGGAGGAAGACGAAGACGAAGACGAAGAGATGTTTTTGTCACAAACGTCTGACGAGTTTTGCTACTGGAGCTCCGTGCTACTCGTCTTTTGTTAAAACGTTCATCATCACCAGGTTTAGCTTGGTTCAGATGTTGGATGTTTTAAAGCTAACTAGCTAGTTAGCGGCTGGTTAGTGGTTAGTCAGCAAAAGTCTCCCTGGCCGAGTCGGCTCGTAACAAGGACTAAACAGGATTTAAACTTGAACTCAGCCGGGTCCAACTCTGATGTTTTAGGTATTTCCCTGCTCCAAGGGACGACGGTGGCACAGGAGTTAAGTGCTCACCCCGTAATCAGAAGGTTGCAGGTTTGAGCCCGCTCAGTCTGTCTCTTGTCGTTGTGTCCTTGGGCAAGACGCTTAACCCGCCTCGCCTGCTGGTGGAGGTCGGAGGGACCGGTGGCGCCAGTGCTCGGCAGCCTCGTCTCTGTCAGTGCGCCCCAGGGAAGCTGTGGCTACATCGTAGCTCATCACCACCGGCGTGTGAATGGGTGAATGATTGTGTTGTACAGCACCTTGGGGGGTTCCAGGACTCTGGAAGGCGCTATATCAAATACAGGCCATTTACCGTTCCAACACTCCTGAGTCAGTGTGTTGAATCACCTGTTTAACAGGTAACCAAGCCTGTTATTCACCTGCTGATAAGAGTCAGGTGCGTTGAGCAGGGAAACAACTAAAACTCCAGGACCAAGATCCCAATCCCAACACTCGCACTTTCACTCTTGCACCCTTCAATTGCGCGACCTGACCAGGGGTGCGAGTGCGTAGGATGTCCCAGTTCTTAAGTGCAGAACTTGCTCAGGTCCCTTTTGCACCCTTGATCCGCCCTGTATTACCCACAATCCATTGCTGCAGGAGAAAAGGTTTAAAATCCTTTTCTGGAAATATGTATTTTCTAATGAAAGTTAGATTTTAGGATGATTAGTTGATGCACTGAAACTTTTAGACAAAGAAGCAACAAATGTAAAATTAATTCAAATAACTGTTTGATTGTTTGTTTGAAAGTTGTTAATAAAGATTTTGTTTTAAAGTATCACAGGGACGAGCGATGACGCAACGCTCCCTGCCTCAATTCGGCAATTATTTGCACACTTGTGTACCACACACTCGAAGCCTTACTGCACACTTTTTCCTAGCTCACTCTGCTACAGACCGCAGGGCAAGTATTGGGATTGGGCCTCAGTTCTCTCTGCTCTGAAACAAGCTGGACGGTGGCCCAGGGGAGCCAGGATTAGTTCTCTCTGCTATGAAACAAGCTGGACGGTGGCCCGGGGGGACCAGGATTAGTTATCTCTGCTCTGAAACAAGCTGGACGGTGGCCCAGGAGGACCAGGATTAGTTATCTCTGCTCTGAAACAAGCTGGACGGTGGCCCAGGAGGACCAGGATTAGTTATCTCTGCTCTGAAACAAGCTGGACGGTGGCCCAGGGGGACAGGATTGGTTCTCTCTGCTATGAAACAAGCTGGACGGTGGCCCAGGAGGACCAGGATTGGTTCTCTCTGCTCTGAAACAAGCTGGACGGTGGCCCAGGAGGACAGGATTGGTTCTCTCTGCTCTGAAACAAGCTGGACAGTGGCCCAGGGGGACCAGGATTGGTTCTCTCTGCTCTGAAACAAGCTGGACCGTGGCCCAGGGGGACAGGATTGGTTCTCTCTGCTCTGAAACAAGCTGGACGGTGGCCCAGGAGGACCAGGATTGGTTCTCTCTGCTATGAAACAAGCTGGACGGTGGCCCAGGAGGACCAGGATTAGTTATCTCTGCTCTGAAACAAGCTGGACGGTGGCCCAGGGGGACCAGGAATGGTTCTCTCTGCTCTGAAACAAGCTGGACGGTGGCCCGGGAGGACCAGGATTAGTTATCTCTGCTCTGAAACAAGCTGGATGGTGGCCCAGGGGGACAGGATTGGTTCTCTCTGCTCTGAAACAAGCTGGACGGTGGCCCAGGAGGAACAGGATTAGTTATCTCTGCTCTGAAACAAGCTGGACGGTGGCCCAGGAGGACCAGGATTAGTTCTCTCTGCTCTGAAACAAGCTGGACGGTGGCCCAGGAGGACCAGGATTAGTTATCTCTGCTCTGAAACAAGCTGGACGGTGGCCCAGGGGGACAGGATTGGTTCTCTCTGCTCTGAAAAAAGCTGGACGGTGGCCCAGGAGGACCAGGATTAGTTCTCTCTGCTCTGAAACAAGCTGGACGGTGGCCCAGGAGGACCAGGATTATTTCTCTCTGCTCTGAAACAAACTGGACGGTGGCCCGGGAGGACCAGGATTAGTTATCTCTGCTCTGAAACAAGCTGGATGGTGGCCCAGGAGGACCAGGATTAGTTCTCTCTGCTCTGAAACAAGCTGGACGGTGGCCCAGGGGGACAGGATTGGTTCTCTCTGCTCTGAAACAAGCTGGAAGGTGGCCCAGGAGGACCAGGATTGGTTCTCTCTGCTATGAAACAAGCTGGACGGTGGCCCAGGAGGACCAGGATTAGTTATCTCTGCTCTGAAACAAGCTGGACGGTGGCCCAGGAGGACAGGATTGGTTCTCTCTGCTCTGAAACAAGCTGGACGGTGGCCCAGGGGGACCAGGATTGGTTCTCTCTGCTCTGAAACAAGCTGGACGGTGGCCCGGGAGGACCAGGATTAGTTATCTCTGCTCTGAAACAAGCTGGACGGTGGCCCAGGAGGAGCAGGATTAGTTCTCTCTGCTCTGAAACAAGCTGGACGGTGGCCCAGGAGGACCAGGATTAGTTATCTCTGCTCTGAAACAAGCTGGACGGTGGCCCAGGGGGACAGGATTGGTTCTCTCTGCTCTGAAACAAGCTGGACGGTGGCCCAGGAGGACCAGGATTAGTTATCTCTGCTCTGAAACAAGCTGGACGGTGGCCCAGGGGGACAGGATTGGTTCTCTCTGCTCTGAAACAAGCTGGACGGTGGCCCAGGAGGACCAGGATTAGTTATCTCTGCTCTGAAACAAGCTGGACGGTGGCCCAGGAGGACCAGGATTAGTTCTCTCTGCTCTGAAACAAGCTGGACGGTGGCCCAGGAGGACCAGGATTAGTTATCTCTGCTCTGAAACAAGCTGGACGGTGGCCCAGGGGGACAGGATTGGTTCTCTCTGCTCTGAAAAAAGCTGGACGGTGGCCCAGGAGGACCAGGATTAGTTCTCTCTGCTCTGAAACAAGCTGGACGGTGGCCCAGGAGGACCAGGATTAGTTATCTCTGCTCTGAAACAAGCTGGACGGTGGCCCAGGGGGACAGGATTGGTTCTCTCTGCTCTGAAACAAGCTGGAAGGTGGCCCAGGAGGACCAGGATTGGTTCTCTCTGCTATGAAACAAGCTGGACGGTGGCCCAGGAGGACCAGGATTAGTTATCTCTGCTCTGAAACAAGCTGGACGGTGGCCCAGGAGGACAGGATTGGTTCTCTCTGCTCTGAAACAAGCTGGACGGTGGCCCAGGGGGACCAGGATTGGTTCTCTCTGCTCTGAAACAAGCTGGACGGTGGCCCGGGAGGACCAGGATTAGTTATCTCTGCTCTGAAACAAGCTGGACGGTGGCCCAGGAGGAGCAGGATTAGTTCTCTCTGCTCTGAAACAAGCTGGACGGTGGCCCAGGAGGACCAGGATTAGTTATCTCTGCTCTGAAACAAGCTGGACGGTGGCCCAGGGGGACAGGATTGGTTCTCTCTGCTCTGAAACAAGCTGGACGGTGGCCCAGGAGGACCAGGATTAGTTCTCTCTGCTCTGAAACAAGCTGGACGGTGGCCCAGGAGGACCAGGATTAGTTCTCTCTGCTCTGAAACAAGCTGGACGGTGGCCCAGGAGGACCAGGATTAGTTATCTCTGCTCTGAAACAAGCTGGACGGTGGCCCAGGGGGACAGGATTGGTTCTCTCTGCTATGAAACAAGCTGGACGGTGGCCCAGGAGGACCAGGATTGGTTCTCTCTGCTATGAAACAAGCTGGACGGTGGCCCAGGAGGACCAGGATTAGTTATCTCTGCTCTGAAACAAGCTGGACGGTGGCCCAGGAGGACCAGGATTGGTTCTCTCTGCTCTGAAACAAGCTGGACGGTGGCCCAGGAGGTCCAGGATTAGTTCTTTCTGCTCTGAAACAAGCTGGACGGTGGCCCAGGAGGACCAGGATTGGTTCTCTCTGCTCTGAAACAAGCTGGACGGTGGCCCAGGAGGACCAGGATTAGTTCTTTCTGCTCTGAAACAAGCTGGACGGTGGCCCAGGAGGACCAGGATTAGTTCTTTCTGCTCTGAAACAAGCTGGACGGTGGCCCAGGGGGACCAGGATTGGTTCTCTCTGCTCTGAAACAAGCTGGACGGTGGCCCAGGAGGACCAGGATTTGGGAGTACCGGTTTGACTATATTCAAAAAGAGCTTTCATCATGGAGGACTCTTCCTGCCAAAATAGGCCATGAATAATTAAGAAAATGAGGAAATGAATCAGCAAATAAAAATGTGGAAATAAAATAAAAAATATTTAAATAAATAAATATTTACTCGTACATCTTTTTACTTATTTTCAGTTCTATTTCCTCATATGTTTAATGATTAATTTTCTGATTGATTTTCAATTTAAGTCACTATTTACTTTTGTATTTTCTCATCTATGTATTTATTTGAATTGCTTCCTGCAGGCAGATGCATCTAAATATTAAAAGTTAAATGCTGGGATGTTCGGGAACACGAGGATGAAACCTCAGAAGAAGCTAAAAACTGCAGAACGAGGCGTCGGCTCCTAATTTCTGACCAAAGTTTAGGATTTGTCTCCCTGAAGATGACTGTGTTTGGCTTTAGGTTTTAATCTGGTCCAAAATCAGAGCAAAAATAAAAACTATGAGAACACGAGGGGGGGGCAGAACTATCTTCACACAGTGACTGATGAAGGGATGAAGGAGTGAAGGAGTGAGGAGGGAAGGATTACACTTTAGAACACTCTGGATTATATAAATGATCTGTTTTTTCAGCAGAATAAAAAAGTTTTGGCTGTCCAAAGCTGCAGTCAAGCCACAAAAACAGGAAAAGGGTGATGAAGGGATGGATGGAAGGAGGGAGGGAGGTGAAGAAGCTCTCTACACGTAACTGTGACACCAGCGCTCTCTCTTTTATAATCACTCTTCATCTCAGATCCCTAACATCTCATCTTCCTCCTCAAACACAAGTCTGTTGTCACTTCCTGTCTTTGTTCTTCACGTCTTCCATCGTCCCCTTTGTGTCCATTTTTCCGCCTTTTTCCTCGTCTTCAAGAAACTTCCAACCACCAGCAACTCCTCCTTTGCTGCCATCCTCCACTCCTCCTCCTCTTCATCCTTTCTACAACGGGAACACCAGGAAGCCGGAGAAGGTGGAAAATTTCCATCCACCCATCAGGTTTCCTCTCTCCAGTTTGAGGTAGGCCCGGTCCCCCTTCTCCATCTGGATCAGAACTGCGTTGCTGGCGGCCTCGCGTGTCACATCCTGGTCACCGGCGAATGCAGAGATCACCGGCCAGCCGTTGTGCATCAGGCTCACCTGGATCAGGAAGAACACAAACAGATTCACAACGAGGAAACACATCTCATCTCCACGGATGCAGGAGATTCCAGGATCTGCTTGTTTCAGGGACCAAGACGGGATCAAGTTGGGCTTTTCTCTTCAGGGTCTGTAATACATCATCAGGAGGATGTCCCCACGGTGGGGGTTGTTCACTGATTTAGTTATGATGACGAAGCATTCTGGGTATTTTCTACCGAATAAACTATAAAAATGATGTTTTACTGATTTCTACAGGCAGATTTTACTATTGCCTTCAATCCTTCACAATAAAAGCCCCAAACATGCTGATATACTTCAAAACATCTAAATTAATTAATTACCGTATTTTCCGGACTATAAGCCGCTACTTTTTTCCCACGCTTTGAACCATGCGGCTTATAATTAGGTGCAGCTTTACTGAAGATTTCCTTCACCTGCAGGGGGCGCTTTAGCAGAAAGTGAAACAGGTGGAAGTCAAAAGTGGAAATCGAAGAAAGTGCTCATTTTAATTTAGCACATGCAAGCAGCCGGCACGACGAGGATTTTTTTTCAAATCCATACCCCCTCGTCATGGTAACTACACGTATGAGTTCATATGATACCGCATTTAAGTTGAAGGCCATCAATCTGGCAGTAAAGGAGGGAAACAGCGCTGCCGCACGTAAGCTTGGCATGAATGAATCCATGGTTCGGCGCTGGAGACGGCAGCGGGAAGAACTCATTCAAGCCAGCTTCACCCGGGGATGATGACAGCGACACGGACATCGCCACAGAAAAGGTATGTGACGAAGCTCTTCTGAGGCTGTTCAACTCCGACACTGAAGAAGAGGACTTTAATGGCTTTAGTGCGCAAGAGGAAGATGAGAGAATGACTTTTTCTGGTAGGCAAGTGTGTTTTATTTACTAACCAGGCATGTTTTGTGTGCAGTTTTTATTTTCTAATCATCCAGGGCTTATTAATGCTGTGTCAGCGCTGTTCTTTCCTTCTAAACATGCAAATGACCGGTAATAACGTGTCAGTGCTGTTTTTATTTTATAACATCCAGAAATATGAATGCTATCAGCGCTGTTTTCTTTTCTAAACTTGCAGGCACCTTCACCCGTGTTTAAAATTCATTTTGTTGAATTAAAACAACGAAAAACCTCCATGTAGCGTCTTTCTGTCTAATTATCTTACGTTATGGCCGTACATGCGCTGTGCGCCGGAGACCTGCATGTGGCTGCTGCGCCGCGGCTTGTATTCGAGTACGGCGTGTGTGCGTGTAGAAAACCTTTTTTTTTTTGTTGTTGTTGGTGCGGCTCTATAGTCCGGAAATTACGGTGAGTTCTCTGGTAAACTCAGGATTTTGATTTTTTCCCCCAACATTTCAGCTTTGATCTTTAATTGTTTTTTTTCTCTCTTTGGCGGATCGGTGATGGAGGCAAACGCAGCACGAACTAAACGAGTCAGTAATCACATCTACCGGCCCACGCCACGCCCAACCAGCCCAGACGTCCTCTGCTGTTTCCTGGACGTTAAACCGTGAGCCGGACGGGTTAATCCTCAGAGGGACGTAGACCTGAGAGTCGTGAGCGTTTCTGGAGGAGGCTAGAAGTGATCAGAACGCTTCCTTGTTTAGAGTTTGATGTCCTGGTCTTTTAGTCGCTCCTCCTGTTAGGCTTTTTGATCAGGAATCAAGTTTCTCTTGTGCACTTGATTGTGTAGTTGTAATAATACAGCAGAGTGTTTTATTTGCAGCTTTGTGCAGTCAGCATATCACCGATAAATCTGTCAGAAGTGAAACTCTCGTTTTCCTCCTGAAGAGGATTCAACAAAGTCTTACAGAGACAACGAAACGCCGCCAAAGCAAAGACTGACTCTGCGTCTTACTCAACAAACACTTCAATAGGGAATAACATCTTCTTGCAGCGGAGGGGTCTGTCAGTGAGTTACCCCCCCCCCCACACACACACACACACACACACAAACACACACACACAACCAGACGAGCGCTTTCATCGCCTCTCCTCTGAGCCGCGGCAGAAACAAGCACTCCTGAGATTTGATTCTCCTCTTATGCTTCACTTTAAATAAAAACATTGTTGTGCGCCGACTCTGGTAGTGCTGCAGCGGTAAAACAAACCGAGGAATCGTCGGTTTTAAGCAGAAACACGTTTTATAAGCCGTGCGGGACTACAGAGCTTCCTGTGAGAAGAATGGCTGCATCCAGATAAGAAGACAGAAACTACACACAGTTTCGTGTGGCTCATTTCTGCAGCTGATGTACAAATCTTGTTTACACAAGGTGAGATCTGGCTGTATGTTCTGTGCTGCGGCTCCGATTTCAGACAGCCGGTTGGAGAGTTCCTGAAGTATCAGATGAGTAAACGCGGCGTCTTCAGAGGGAGTCGAGAACGAATCAGATGAATAACAAAGGTGGTCCGTTTCAGATGAAAGGAAAACTCAGTAACAGAAATAAAAAAGGAAATCATTCAACCTGACGGTCAAAAACATTCAGGTTCAACCAGAGGTCAGAGGTCAACACAAAAGCACCACCTCTACAGGCGTCATGGTGGAGGGCTGCTTCTGACCCAGTAAGACTCGCTGAGTCCACCAGCTCTTCTATACAACCTTCTATGAGAGGCCATCTGTCTGAAGTCACCTAACAGAACCAGAACCCAAACACAGCAGCAGAGCCACAACAGAACCAGAACCAGAACCCAGACCAGACTCACATGAAGGCACGGGGAACCTTTCCTAACATTTAGAGCATTCGTGGACCGATGGTGGAAGTTCGTCTCCCGCAGTCGCCGCTCAGAGAGGTCCTGACACCAGAATCCGACGTAAACACACTCTGTGTGTGTGTGTGTGTGTGTGTGTGTGTGTGTGTGTGTGTGAGTGTGTGTGTGTGTTTCCACAGACCAAACAACACCTAACTCTGTTTGTTTACATTCATGCAGATTTCAGATTTCAGGCACAAAATTATTTCAGTGAAGAATTCAGCAGCAAAGCTTCAAAGTGTGGAGCTAATTCTGCTGCAGGTAAGCAGGTCGCTGTGAAACTGTTACTAAACATCCCATAATTACACACTCATGCACCTGTGTGTGCGTGTGTGTGGGCAGGAGATAGAGAGCCTGTCAGAGTCAAGAGCTCTCTTGGCCCGGTCCTCCTCTTAATAGAAAACCCAGCTCAGCGACCCAGCCAGGATGAGTGCTTGTGTGTGTCTGTGTGTGTGTTTCTGAGAAACTTACATGTATAATTTGATGAAAACACTCCAACTTTATTATTTTTTATATAATTGTCAGAACAGGAGGGTCAGAGATAACGGGGCTTTTTGAAACCCGGAATTTTTAGCTAATTAAGCGTGAAACCTTCTTAATTCCTCTAATTAAATCCCTTTGTTACGTTGTGTGTAACAATGGCAACATATAAATTGTAAAATGAAGAGTTTATTCTCTATAGTTTGGTTTAGAGTTTGCTGTCTGAGGTCTTTCAGCCTCTCTGTGGGTAAAAACACCCTCAGATGTTTTATCTGGTATTTGAGCTAACAGATACTTAGTGGCTCTACTTATACCAGAGAGACAGTTTTGTTGAACAAACCAGAACCGCTAGAATATTACGTGGCTAAATTCTTCAGTCCCTGCAGGAAGACGGACCAACGTCGCCTAAACTCCAGTTTGGATCTCATCATCCATAACCGACATCCCTCAAGATGTTTCCTGGAAGTAACGGAGCGTCACGCGGAGCAGAATCAGATGGAAAAGAGGAGGAGCTGTTACAGAAATAAAAGGAGTGGGAGATGAATCTGGAGTGTGTCACGCTTCCAAACAGAGGACAAAGAAAAGCATCACCACCTAAACACACACAGGAAGAAAACCAAAGGATTTCATGATACACCCTGACCTAACTGGTTTCATTGGGTGTGTGTGTGTGTGTGGGGGGGGGGGGGGGGGGGGGGGATTTTCTTCTTAAACTGGTTAAAACTTGATATAGTTCACCAACAGCAGCCAGGGGTGCCCACTCTCCCATTGGACCGCTGGCAGCAGCAGTCGGTAAACTGCAGGACATAAAATCAGTCTCTATGCAGATGATGTGTGTCTTTTTCCCCAGAACCCTCAATCCTCTCTTTCTTTCTCAGGAGTTTCAGGTTGTTCAATAAACTGGTTAAAATCTACAGTTCTGCCAATTAATTTATCTTTTCTCATTCCCCTAATACACAACAGGAGTCGGGGAATACTACGCACTTGGGCATTCATGTCTCTCCCAGGCTGACATGAAAAGGACTTATTTTCATTGATCCAAAGCAAGCCGCCATCTGACTGGTTTAGATCCCTGGACCCCTCCATCACTAAGTCCCTTTGGACGGATAAACCTCCATGAATGAGCCTAAAACACTACAGAAGACCAAAGACAGGGCTACAGTTCTGTAGCAATAGAAGGTAGGGCTGCAACGATTCGTCGACGTTGTTGACAAATGTCGACAATGGAAATAGTCGACAATGAATTTCATTGTCGACGTTGTCGCCAGACGTGTTTTTTCCGACCGAGTGAGGCATCTCACTTCATTACTATCTCTTCCGAGAGTTGCACATGCGCAGTAGCTTCTCTGCTGAGCGCCAACTAACAGAAATGGCGGCGTCCAACACAGCAGCTACGCGTACCAAAACATCAAAAGTTTGGGAGCGTTCTATCCTGGATTCGGCGAATAAAAAGATTACCTGCATTATTCGCCAAGCAGTCCTTGCGTATCACGGCAGCACCTCGAAGACGCATGAACACTTAACGAGAAAGCACGTCGGACAGTTGAATGAAACAGGTAAGACTTAAATAACAGTAAAGACAACACATTTTGTTTTGGATGTACATATTTTAAAAGTATTTTCACTTTTAAAAAAAGAGACATTATGTTATGCCCGACTGTGTCTGACAAAAGTATTTTAATTTTATTTATGCATGTATGTCTGTACTGACTGAGCACTGTGCCTAACTTTTGTGAGACGGCATTTTTATTTACTTTTAGTATGAATTGGCCTATCCGCAGCAAAGTTCAATAAAATATGCATTTTCCATTGAAGTCCCTGTCTTTCTTGTGTTTATTATCATTTTTCACACAATTAAAGCAATCTCATGCTAAATTTAAGAAAATTTCAATAATTATCCAACAGTCGGTGACTAGTCGACTATTAGAATAGTCGTTAGTTGCAGCCCTGATGGAAGGTGGATATCAGTCAGCTTTAACCAGAACCTTTGGTCTCAGACTTGTTTAAAATCCTTTAAAATAACCAGGAAACCAAATTTACAATTAATTCAATACTAAATTCTTCCCAGAGTACATAATCCAGGATGGGTGTTTCCCCAAGGCCTCCTCTAGTTTGCCCCTGAACCTTTCCACCCCTACAATGCCACCTGGCTCCACAACTCTGTCAAACTCTTAAACAACATTTAGAGTTTTATTTTTGTAGTTCGGTTCAGTTAATGCTTGGATAAAAAGTAGAGACTAGCTGCTGTTTCTCCAGCAGCTGACCCGCTATGAGTCAGACACAGCTGGGACTTTTATTGTGAAGGGTTCTAAGACAGGAATCAGACTAGTTAAAATTAAAGTGTGTGTTTTAGCTGCTGTCTTCAGCACAGTCATAAACTCCAGTTACAACTAAAGGAATTTAACCAGCAACCCAAAAGCAAAATGCTTAAAAATCAGAACAGCGTAAAGAGTTAACAGTGAGGAGGCGAGCAGACACAATCGATTCCTTCAGCCCAGCTGTGAGGCGAGGAGGTGATTTCAGGCTTTGCACCATGTTGGTTTAACCTCCATCATGGATGCAAAAGCATCAGCTACCAGGCTGAGGAAGGAGGACGTGCAGGAACTGGCTGGACGGCAGCAGCAAGTCAGACAGAAAAGCTCCATCACAACGTCTCGGAGCAGCACTTACTGCCTAACGACTGGATGACATCCAGCTATCGCATCGCCAGCTCCTGTCCAGATTCTGACATGAAAATCATTCTCCTCCGGTCATCTGTTCTGTACTTTCCTCCTGTCTCTAGAACTTTTATCTGATCTTTCCTTTGTGATGCATTATCTCAGTTCTCATTTTAAAACTCGTGTTTTACTTCCTTACAGGAAGACGTCTCAGTAAGAAAAGTTATTCTGTGCTCATTCAGGAGGTTCATGGGATTCTCCTGTCAGTTCTCTTGTTGGCTCTTCCTTCTTCCATCTCAGGAACGTTGCTAAGCTGAGTCCCATTCTGTCCCGCTCTGAACTTGAGACAGTCCTCCACACCTTCATCTCCTCACGCTTAGACTACTGTAACTCTCTTTTCACGTGTCTGAGCAGAACCTCCCTGAACCGTCTACAGGTGGTTCAGAACGCCTGTGCTCGGCTTCTGACCAAGTCCTCCAAACACACCCACATCACCCCGCTTCTCCTCCAGCTTCACTGGCTGCCAGTCAACTTCAGGGTTCATTTCAAGATCCTGGTTCTGGTCTATAGGGCCTTACATGGACAAGCACCATCTTACATTGGTGATCTTCTTAGTCCCTACACCCCCCACAGGTCCCTGAGGTCCAGTGACCAAAGCCTACTGGTTGTGCAGCACCAGGCTGAAGGTCAAAGGTGACAGATCATTTGCTGCTGTGGTCCCCAGACTCTGGACCTCTCTCCCCCTGAACCTGAGATCAGTGGACTCAGTGGACTCCTTTATCTTGAGAGGCGCTATAGAAATGATATTTTCTTCTTCATCTTTAAACCTGAACAGACGGTTTCATCCAAGAACGAGAGACTCGGTAAATCCACCTTCTAAAAACAAGAGTCCAGTTTATACCAACAACGGGGTCGGATTAGCACAGGTAACAACGAGGAAAGGTGGGGAATAGCAGGAATCCTAACGCAGGAAGAGTTTAAATCATCTGGGAGTAAAGGTGTAGTGTGAGGTCACAGCAGGGGGCGGAGTTTGTGCTCAGGGTATTTGTTCGGCCTCATTAGGTCATATTACTGCTTGGTGTTTAACAAGTTCCTGATCTGATGATTCAGATTTTTTTATTTATAAAAATGTTTTCAGAATAAAAAGCAACCAAAAGGGAAAAGGTGCCTCTGCAGGGGTCAAAGTTCAAACTAGAACAATGTTTGTTTACTCTAATAAATAAATCTGCACCCACCAGTAAAATGTATTATCATGTTTAGAGTTACTTCATTTATGGTCAAATTAGTTTTATTTTGTATACAAAACTTTATGTTAAAGAAGGTAAAAAACATTTAAACGGGTAAACTGAACAAAGTGACAAAAAAAAAGAAGAAAGTTCAGTTTAAATAAATATTTATTACAGTAATTAAAACAAATTCATTCTTATTTATGGGACTTTATTTATGGGAGTTTCTGTTGTTTATTAAAATGTTCACATGGCTGAATATTTTCTTTAGGAGTAAAACTCTGATCTGTTCCTTTCTTTTAGTTGTTTTTTCCTTCAGCTCCACACAAGTTTCTCTGCACACCTGTTCATCATCAGTCATCAGCTCACCTGTTACTGGTTTGCCACCACTGTCTTCAAAAGCTCCCTAGTCTGTGCCTTAAACATGCTGGTTCTGCTTCCCGTTTTAGCCTCCACTTTTCCTGCTTGTCGATGTTTTCCTCAGAAGTTTTCTTCTTGGTTCCTGATTTCTCTTTAATCTGTTTTGCGTTCACCTGCCTCGTGCATCCCCTGCACCGAGGGGCCAACACCAACCAATCACAACAAAGATTGAAACATTTTCATTTTTAAGATATTAAGATTATTATTTAACTGTTAAGCATCTAAAAAAATTCTTCTTTCAGACCCAAAGCTTCCTGCTGTAGAATCCTCAAGTGAATAACGTTTCCCTCCCCAATATGGCTGACATGCAGACACAGCTGCTTTCTGAGCCCAGCTGGTGCATTAAACTGTTTCTGAATTCAATTGAGAGCATTTCTAATTGTTTTTCATTTAAATGTGAAACTTAATAATCAAACACATTTAAAGACAAAACTACTATTTTTTGCTGCATTTTCTGCTAGTGTGAGTTTTCTATAAATGCATTTTTACAAAAGATGTTTTTGTTTCAAAGAAAGAAAATCCACATTTACTACGTTGGACAAAATAAACATGTTTTACCAAACGTCAGCATCAGCAAATAGGAACTAATGATCTCACTGTCTGAACTTCAGAAATATCTACGACAGGGGTGGGGAACCCATGTCCATTGAGAGCCGCTATCGAGCATATTTTAATTTCAACTCTGCATCATCACATCTGATGTCAATCCGCAGGTGATTAACGGGCTTCTGCAGCGCTTGATGAGCTGCAGAACAGGTGAATCAACTATTGAATCAGAAGTGTTGGAGCAAAAAGACATGCAGGACACCGGCCCTCGAGGACCAGGGTTCCCCTGATCTACGAGCATTAATCAGACTCTGTTTAATACAGAAACCACTACAACGAAACAAAAACAACGTATAAACTTCAATAAATGCGTAGGATGTTTATTTTCTACTTGCTAATAATACTATTAATAATAATAATCATCATCATCATCATCATAATCATAATATTTATAATAACAATAATCATATTAATCATCATCATCATCATTATATTGATAATAACAATCATATTATCATAACAATACTACTAATAATTATTATTATATTACTAATAATAATAATTATAATAATAATAATCATCATAATAATAATGGTAACAATATTAATAATAAAAATTTTCATTACTACAACAATAATAATAATAATAATAATAATAATAATTATTATTATTATTATTATTATTATTATTATATTACTAATAATAATGATAATAATCATCATCATCATAATAACAACAGTAACAATAATAATATTAATAATAGTAATAAAAATAACAATAATTATAATTATAATGATAATAACTATCATAACGATAATAACAGCTATTGATATTGACTATAAGTTTAAACTTTTTATTTTTTGCGGAACTTTTTTATTTACATTTATTTTTATCTAAGTAATCATTTGTTCACATTTATGAGTCGACTAATCTGTAAAAGCTTGAATTGTTTTTTATTTTAAATCCCACTAGATGCAAATTCAGGCCTCAGAAGGTTAAAGTTGGATTTCACATATTTAACGCCACCCTGGCCCAGAGAAGATAAAGAGGTTCAGCCACAACTTCTGACGCGGCAGCACAAGTTTCTGTCGGTCCCCAAAAAGGACACGAGTCTGATCATGTGACATCATCATCTGTACCTGACACCCCCGTCCCCCCACCCTCCTCTACAGCAGCGCCCCCTAAACCGGTTCTCCCAGCATGATCACGACAAGCCCTCCAGTTGGGTTCTTTTAGCGAACACACGGAACATGTCATGGACCAATATTAATGTGTCATGTGTCTGAGTTAGGACGCTTCCTCATCTCCGCTGTTGTCGGGCCGGTGGGCCCCGGTGGGCCCCGGTGCACCATCGCACCCAACACCAGTAGGGGGAGGGGCCAAAAAGGTAATCAGAATGAGGGGGAGGGGCTTGAATTTTGCTCCTTTGTGGGAAAGTTCAACCAAACCCAGAACCAGGGTGAATATCCCCTGGATGGAATGGCAGTGAATTTGTGGAATTTTGGGAATGTTCCAGATGTCGTATTCTGGAGGTTTTTCTTGAGCAAAACCTTCAGTGAGCATCAGACTTTGTTCAACAGATAAAAATCATTTTAAACAAAAAAAACAAGAAATATTTGTTGTGTTTTTTTGTACAGCAAGCACCAGGATCATCAGTTTAAGTGTGGAAACGTTAAAGCTACGTTTGTTTTTAGTCCAGCTCGTTTTTCGCAGACATCGCTTTTCTGATCCGTGAACTCAGAGCTAACTCAGCTGTAGTAAAACGCGTCACACAGTTCAGCAGTGACACGTCGCCGTTCGCCTTCGAGTCAGAAGTTGAGGTCACTGATGATAAAACAGCTCAGAGCTGCTGGAGAGTCAGAAATCGGCCCAGAATCGGTGCATTCCTAACTTTTAAAATCTTTAATTCATGCAGAGATAAAAAAAATAAATAAATCCCATTCAGAGCAGCGAAAATCTGCCTTCTGTCATGTTCTGCCAAAGTGAGACGACGCGCGTTCGCTGGATGGAAATCAAACCAAGCATCTGGCTCGTGTGTGTGTGCGTGCATGTGTGTGTGTGTGTGTGTGTGTGTGTGTGTGTGTGTGTGTGTGTGTGTGTGTGTGTGTGTGTGTGTGTGTGTTGCTGAATAAACAGAGACACAAATCTGTTTACAGTCACATTTTGGGAACTCTCCTCCCTTTGGCAGCAGCGAGCAGGTTCCTGTCATGTAAATAAATCTGTTCTAGTTTAAAGTTCGACTGAAGGAACGACGAAACGAGTGGGAATCACCAGTCTGACATTGGTGGTGGCATAAAAGCAGATGAAAGGGTTTCCCGGTGATTGGCTCTAATCTCTGCCGGCTGAGAAGCGGTTCTTTATGAGGTAATGATCATTTATTCATCTGTAATTGTTTAACAGCTGTTCTGTTGTCTGTTTAACTCACAGCTGTTAGAAATCGGATCGGAGTCGTTATCTCGCCACAAAAGTCAACGCCGCTCCATGTTTAACTGAAAATAGGTTCATGATAACAGAATTAACAAACATGACTGAAAGGTGACATTTAACATCTGACCTTTCTGAGGCCCTTTCTTGAGGCGGCCATGTTCTGCATTCCTGGTTTCTTATTAGCGCTGCGGTGGATGAATATGAATTTACATGTAACCTATGATTATTATGACCTTATCTGCGCAGATGAGTCCAGATTAGAAAGGAACACCAATCTCTGAAACAGCCAAACGTTACAAGACCTCATCGACTCAACGCAAAAACATGAACGATTATTTCTGCACACATGAATTAAAACTTCTATCTTTATCTTAATGGTTTTATGGTTACTTTTAAATTGGTGCTAATCTACTTTAACATTTTGACATTAAACATTCAGATGAAATATAAAGAAGTAAATTGTCACATTCAGCTGGGCCGCGTCGTTACGTACATCTGTCTGGCACCTCCCTTTTCACTCGAAAACATCTGAATTATCGGTATCTCCATCAAGGCTTTGTACACCTTCTACAGAGGTTCTGGTCCTCAGAGGCTCTGACCGTCCTGACAGCATCAGCTCCATCCATGATGACAACTTCCCATTCCATCACACCCCAAAGCTTGTGGACCAGACTGAGATCTGGTGACTGTGGAGCAGTGGCGGAGCCAGAACGTAGCAGATGGGTGGGCCTAGAACAATCTGGATGGGCCTAATTAATTTCAAAGCTCATATCCCGTCAAAATTACATGTTTGAATAAAATCTCTCAAGCCACAAACAATCCTGTGATAGAAGAT
Source organism: Nothobranchius furzeri (assembly GCF_043380555.1). Taxonomy (NCBI): domain Eukaryota; kingdom Metazoa; phylum Chordata; class Actinopteri; order Cyprinodontiformes; family Nothobranchiidae; genus Nothobranchius; species Nothobranchius furzeri. The sequence goes on from NC_091744.1 coordinate 81,265,744, forward strand.
TATATATTAGATACTTATTCCATGGATCTCTGTCAAATTTCAATTTTAAGGAATGTTGCAGACGCTGGACTCCCGCTCTGGGCCAAGACCTGCACACTCTCTCGTGTGAACTTTCAGGACCTTGGACAGGTACTAGTCTCAGCCAGGCGTGCTGCCGTGCTCGTCTCAGCGTCCTAGCTGCAGGCTGTCAGCTAAGAGCTGAAGATCCAAAGACCGCAGCTTGCCAGAGGTCACCGCATGTTTCAAAAATCAGGATTTTTGACTGTTCATACACACATTTTACATTTGAGGGGTAGGAGGGAACATAGGACAGTTACAAACGTTTGACAGCCCTGGACTTGTCTCTCCTCTGTCCTCGGATCTCGCTCCCAAACGGTTTATATAGAAACGATTTAGATCTTTGACTTTCCTGTGTTTTGATAAAATAGTTATTTTTGTTAAATCTTTTTGTTTAGCCCTTTTCGATGGCGTTCTTGTTCGTTTTTATCTGCTCTTAGAGCTTGAATTTAAGTTATTTGTGCCTGTTTAATTAGCCCTCTTTGTTCAACAAATTTGATTAATATGATTAAAATTAATACCAGATACAAAAGTTAAAGTATTTTTATTGCACAGTGAAAAAAGTGCACATTCATTAAAGTAATAATTTTTATGTTGTAAATGTTGTTACAAACATAACTGGGGTTGCTAAGCAGTTGCTTGATTGGCCACATCTTGGTGTTGCTATAGCAACACCAAGCTACTGCTTCACCCTGCCCCTGGTGAGTGGGCACTCTGTCAAACTGGGTGGGCCTGTGCCCACCCAGGCCCACCGATAGCTCCACCCCTGCTGTGGAGGCCGCGGGAGTCCAGTAAATTAGATCTGAGCTTTGTGAAATGGTGCATGATCCTGCTGGAAGTAGCATCAGCAGATGGGTCGGGGTTAGGATGGAGCTGAAATCCAGACTCATCAGACAAGGAAAAGGTTTTCCAGTCTCTTCTGATCGAGTTCTAGTGATCCTGTAGGAATTGGAGCCTCAGGTTCCTGATCTTAGCTTACAGGAGAGACACCTGGTGTGGTCTTTGCAGCTGGAGTCCATCTGGAGCTGCTGGTAGGGTTCTGCTGATCATAGTAGAAACCAGTCTGACCTCTGACACTAGAGATGGTTGTGGGTTGAAGTCCCAGCAGATCAGACTGCTCCCAAAAGCCACATGACATTTAAAGACATTTACATCCTTCTTATGCTGCTGCCGTCTGATTGGCCGATTGCATACTTGTGCTAGGAAGTAATTAAATGCTATTTAATCAAAAATATAAAAGTTACACGTCTTAAAGTGACCAGGGAGTAGGGATGTAAGGAAATATCGATATGGCAATATATCGTGATTTTTTTTCCAGCAATATTATCTCGATATTCAAAAGCCGTGTATCGGAAATATCGATATGGCAATATATCGTGATTTTTTTCTGCAATTATTACATCGATATTCAAAAGCCGTGTATCTAATTCTTGAAAGAATATACATGCAAACATGTGTGTATTTTCATTTTGTGCAATTCAATCGCCACCCGCTAGTTGGCAGCAGTGTGCAACGGGTTTTGTTTCCACCAATGAAATGTAAATCCCGCCATCATGGTTCAGATACCTCATGTTAAACATGTTACGTATCAGTTTGGACTGTTTATTGAACATTCTTGTAATAAATTCAGTAAAAAAAAAATTGTAACGTCTGACTGAATGTATCGCAATATATCGTGATATATCGTATCGTCTCCCCTGTATCGTGATATGTATCGTATCGCCAGAATTTCTAAAATACACATCCCTGCCAGAGAGTGTATCTTCAGATTAATGTTACTATTTTAAACTAGAGGTCCCAAACCTCTGGACCTAGAGCCAGTACCAGCCGGCAGATCAGCTGATTTCTTTACGTGGAAACGTACCTGTCAGCTGTTTCCTTCACTACCTGTTTATCACCTCAGCAACATGATTTCAACTTTTTGCTACGAATCCAAAACCTTTTAGTTCAAACTGAAGCAAAAAACCCGGAAAAAATAAAACTAGTTTATCAGAAAACGACAGAGGAGCTGCTGATTTCCAACAAAACGCTTAAAACGTGCAACAATGCAGCATTTTCATGAAACCCAAACACACTCATCCTCTAATATCTGCGTAGGTCTTCTTTTGTTTTTCCTTTAAGACGACACAGTAATGGCGTTTTTGAGAAGCTCTGAGATTTTTGTGTTTAAAATGTAAAATCTGTTGTTATGGGCCAAAAGCAGCTTTAAAAGCTCTTATTGTGAAGGCAGCGAGCTGGGAGCAGCGCCTCCAGCTTTCTTTTCTAAAACTCGTAGTGACAGAAAGGTCTTTCATGCACTCAGTGTGAAGCGTTTTAGATGTGCTCCTTGTGTAACTTCAGGCGCTGCAGGCCCGATCTGACCCGAGGCCTTTATGAACGCTGAGCTGAATGCTCATGTGCTCAACAATGCCTCCGAAAAAATACCCAAATCTGGTTTCTTCTGAATATTCTCTGGGTCCTGTAGTAAAGCGGGGCGGCTTTCAGCAGCTTTCTGATTCTAAAGCTAATATTCACAAAGGATCGTCTGGTAATGAGACTGTTGGTTTTCTACGCAGCACATTAACCTCTGCCTGCCGACTCACATTATTTACAACATAAAGCCTTTTGGTTCTCCAAATAAAGCAAGAAAAAGGATTTGTTTAAGGGTCCGACCTGAGCTGCTGAGCGCTGATCCTACCGGCTGCTTGTCTTTTTGATCGCCCAGCTCCATCCAGCAGCAGAAACTCAAGACAGCGGATGTATTTATTAGAACCTGTTAAGTTACACCGAATTTAAAAATAACTGCTAATGAAATAAACGACACAGTGAGTATTTGATATGCATGAGCCTCTTCTGAAAATGCTCTAAATACGTTTTGCTTTAATGGAAGCCGGCGGCGCCGGTGTGTCACATCACGGGCCGAGACATGAGGGATGTTCTTTGGATCAACTAGATCTCATTTGCAGCATTTGTGTTTAATTGCTTGGCAGAAAGCAGAAACACCTGCACCATTTCTGTCACCTCTCACATCAGCAGAGGGATGAAACAAGCTGTGTATTCTCCTCCTGCTGCAGAGATCCACTTCCTCCTAATCAATAATTACTCATCAGCTCCGGCTTTCTGTGTGTGTCCCTCAACCTTTAGTTTCTCCTCCAATCCTGTCCAATTACCTCTTCGTCTGTTTTTCTTTTCCAACCAATATCATCCGTGCTGTTGTGTCCTCCTCTCCTCCCTCCAATCCTCAGATTTACCTGCATGCTCTTCCCCTCTCGTCCCTCACACTTCCTCACATTAACTCTCCTGCTCCTGCTGTCTCCCGTCTCCTTCATGCACCACAGTAGCTTCCTCTAAGGCAATGAAACAGTGGGAGTTTTCAGCGCAGCAGATGTGCAGGATGGATGGGAGGAAGACTGGAACAGGTTGAGGCTGAGCAGCAAACTAGCTGGAAGCTCCAAGGAAGGAAAACTAACAACTCAATACAAAACTTTGCCAAGTCTGATTTCAGAGGTTTGTGTCAAACTTGCAAAGCTTCTGTAAAAGCCGGTGATCTACGCCCGTTGCTGGTCTGCGTGGACAGATCTGTTGATTTAGCCGTTTTGGAATAAATCTAGCACAGATTCATTAGATGAACAAGACGATTAGCAGGAACAACAGCTCTAATGGTGATGCATCATGACAGAAATCATCATTTTCTGCATGGTTTGACAGGCTTAATTACTTCAGTGCCACAAGTCAAATGTTTATTGCCATCATCATCTATCCGCGCGCAGCCACAGAAAGATGACCTCAACCGCTCGGCGAGCGTAGCTTCACATTCATCCCCTCGATTATCGCCCGCTCCTCCAGTTGTTGTAATTGTTGTCGCTGCTGTAGCCGTGTTCATTAATTCAAGACTGCGGTAATAAAGTAAAAGCAGCTAAACATAATGCCAGAGCCCCAAGGAGCCAACAGCATAATTACACAACTGTTTCATTTACAAGAGATGCATTGTAATGACTGCTGGGTGGCTCGTACTGCAGCATCACGAGAGTACTAAGTGCTAGAAATGAACTAGAAACCATTCATGATCTTCCAGTTATGAGTCGAAACAACAATGTGGAAACGAAGCATCGGCGCTGTGAGCGGAGCAGGATGTGAGGGTGTGAAAATGGCAAATTTAAAACAGCCTCCTAAAGGAGAAA
>NC_091744.1:81274960-81282460 GCF_043380555.1 Nothobranchius furzeri
GGTGAGCACTTAAATCCTGTGCCACGGTCACCCTAGAGAGACAGAAACAACCGTTATTGTGAGGAGTTAATAGCAGTTTGTGTGTTTTATTATTCCATTAGCGCTCCGTTTGAGGAAAAGTAGAACGTTCCTGTTTTGTTAAAACCAGCTGTGGGTCAACCGGAGTTATCGAAGGAAACTCTGAAGTGAGCTAACAAACAAAAAGAGTGAATTAAATAAGTTATGTTTCATTTAAGGAAGTATTAAGTTACATTATTAGTAATGTTGTTATGACATCATAGCTCGAATGAATGAGAGTCATTTTGGTTTTGTTGTTTTTACTTGTTTTTGTTTCTAGAGAAGCCAAAATGTAAATAAAGGAAAGCATCTCGTCTTTGGATTTGTCTAGACCTGAACTTTAATTTCTCCATCATTGGACCATTAAGGAGGACTTGCTGATCTTACTATTGGCTCCCTCGTGGCCCTTGTGAGAATGTCAGTTCTCTTGTTGGCTCTTCCTTCTTCCATCTCAGGAACGTTGCTAAGCTGAGTCCCATTCTGTCCCGCTCTGAACTTGAGACAGTTCTCCACACCTTCATCTCCTCACGCTTAGACTACTGTAACTCTCTTTTCACGTGTCTGAGCAGAACCTCCCTGAACCGTCTACAGGTGGTTCAGAACGCCTGTGCTCGGCTTCTGACCAAGTCCTCCAAACACACCCACATCACCCCGCTTCTCCTCCAGCTTCACTGGCTGCCAGTCAACTTCAGGGTTCATTTCAAGATCCTGGTTCTGGTCTATAGGGCCTTACATGGACAAGCACCATCTTACATTGGTGATCTTCTTAGTCCCTACACCCCCAGCAGGTCCCTGAGGTCCAGTGATCAAAGCCTACAGGTTGTGCAGCACCAGGCTAAAGACCAAAGGTGACAGATGTTCTGCTGCTGTGGCCCCCAGACTCTGGACCTCTCTCCCCCTGAGCCTGAGATCAGTGGACTCAGTGGTCTCCTTTAAAAAGCAGCTGAAGACTCACTTGTTCAAGCTGGCTTTTGTATGACCTTCTTCACCTCTCTCTCTTTATTCTGCTCTCCCCACCTATTCCACCTTCCTCAGGATCCACTGATTTCCCTCTTTCCTATTCACTCTCTCTCTTTCTTAACATTTTTTATTCACAATAGTCTATTTTTGCTCATTTTAAATATATATTTTAACCATTTTCTAAATTATTTTTTATATTTTTACATTTTTTGTGAAGCGCCTCGTGATTTTTATCTTGAGAGGTGCTGTTGAAATGATATTTTCTTCTTCCTTCTTCTCCCGTTGGCTCCCTTGTGACCTCCTATTGGCTCCTCGTGGCCTCCTGGTTTTCCTGCTCCTCCTGTCGTGTTTGCATCCTGGTGTTGTGAGGCAGCGGCCTGCTAATCTAACAGATTATTTAAAAGCGGCTTTCCTGGCATAATATGAATTAACATATCCTCCTGCCCCTCCAAGCAGATTTCTGAAGTGATGTTGCCATTAAGTGAATTATGGTCCGCTGCTGGATCAAGTGTTCTGATGAAATAATCAAATTAGAAACGAGAAGCACAGCCTGTAATCTGATTTCCTGAACCTGATTTCATTTTGTTGACAAGATGTTGGTGGGGTTGACGGTTGTCGGCTCCAGACGGCCAAGTCCGTGGCAAGGTTGTCACGTCCTGTTTAAAGCCTCCCTTCCTGAGCCGAGTGAGCACGGCGTCAGCTGGAAAACAAACAGCTGATTGGGACTGAAAGAGCGTTTGCTTCACTTAAGTTTGAAAGGTTTAAACTCCTCGCTTTCCTTCCAATCTGTGACATCACTTCCTCCTCTCTGGAATGACCCCGGCCATTTCTGGAACACACAACGACTATGATCCGTAAAAGTTGTTGCATCGCGTTTTTGATGACAAAGGTCATTATTAAATCCTTGTTTATGTTTTTGTTTACTGAATCAAACCTGGAACACACACTTTATGACTCACGCGTCTGATTTCCTGTTTCTCTGGATCTTTTAATCAACGTTGTTTTAGGAAAATCGCTAAAAGGAGGAGATTGAGAAGTGATTGAGTGATACCTGTTTTTTCTCTCCTAAGAATTGGAACACCCCCCCCTCCCATCTGAGTGGGATGTGGGGCGGGGGTGAAATGGGATTTGGTTTTAGAGTGCAGCAAATGAAGGATGTAAGAAAATGTTTATTTTTGTCTTTCTGCAGCGACGAAGCGAGCACTCAGAGAAAACAAGCAGGGAAACGGATCATAAATATTCCATGATTTCATCTCCTATCAGCGACAAAGTGGGCCCACTCAGGAACAGATGTCTGAAACTAGACCAGACTTTGTGCTTTTGTTCAGTTCAGGGAGAGAAGAGTCGGCGATGCGAACCCGAGACCAACGCTGGCCTGAAACGGGCCGAGCCCACTTGCTTCTGATGAAATGTCCTCGTCTGGTCCTCCAGAAAGCCCGCGTGAAGCCGTTATTAGAAGAGAGCGTCTGGGAAGATGTTTCTCCACGTTTGTGGACATGACTCATCCTGAGGAGAGGACTCCACTCAGACATGGTTCCGTGTCACCCGGATTGTTAAATCCATGACAGGAAAACTAAAGTCAGCGGGTTGAATCCGTTTGCTGCAGACGACCCAAAAGGATGCTGATAAAAACGTCACTAACAGGCTCGGATCCCAGAGACCCTGCTGTTCTCTCAGTCCTTTTCCATGATCCCTTCAAGGATTCCTGGATTTCCCACTTGTCTGTTCTCTTCCTCCAGGATCAGCTCTCAAATCACTTTTCTCTAAAGTCTGGTATCTGTCAGGAAAAACGAAAACAAATTCCCTCCTTTGAATAAGAGTGATGCCATTAACACATCCCTAAATCCAAGCCTGACTTTGACCTTTTCCTTGTTCTCCCATTCCCCGTCGGATCTCTTGGCACATGCAGACACTCAATCTCCCACAGTTCCCGGGGTACGACCCCTCTCCTGCCACATTTAGGAGGAACCACCACCTTGACTCTCCTCCCTCACACCCCTCTGATTAGCTGTCATCACCCCCTCCTCCCTCTTTCTCTTCATCTCAGTTGCTTTTCTCTTTTTGAGTCTTCGGGTTGTTTCCTCGTCTCTCTCTTAAGGTCCAGCTGCTCTACAGCCTCAGAGTCTCGTGGAGGCTGCGGAAGTCCAGCCGTCTCTCTCGGACACAATCTCAGTTTTAGCTATCAAATAGAATAGAATAGACTTTATTAATCCCGTGGAGGGGGAATTCACTCGCTACAGCAGCACTTGGAGAAAAGGGAGGGGGATGATAACATATCAGGTGAAGGCAGTAAGCTGTTATTGTCGCCTTCAACCGTCGAACAAAAAGGAAACTTGGGTTTGCAGAACTATGCAGCAGAAGGGGCACAGACACACTAATGACCAGCCGGTCAGTAACTACACCCGAAGTGGAACGTTTTGTCCAGGTTGGGAATTCTAATCGGAGTTTTGATGAATCAGAACTTTAAGCTTCGGTTCCTCTCAGGTTCTTACGTTCTCACGTCTACTTCTAATGAACACAAATGCGTTTTCCGCATGCTGAGCTTCTGTCCTCACCAGAACAACAGCTGGACCTTCAAAGGATCATGGTGTGTTTGTGGGGAGGGGGGGTAGTAAAGGCTTCAGAAGGGCCGTCCTGTGGAGCCTTAGATCGGATCAGCCGAGAGTCCGCAGAGGACAGGAAATAACATCAGCTGTCAGGAGAGAAGAGGTGAAAAATAACCTGTCATCACTTCTCTCCCTCTCGTTCTCCTCCACAAGATCGTCCTCCTTCTCACCTCTGCAGCGTTGTCCCTCCCTCCTAATCGTCCCAGCAGGTGTGATTCCAGTCCGTTGGGCCCTTACACACACCAGTTTAGATCGGCTGACCAGCAGCACCCAGGGTGATCATGTGATCAGTCAGCTGAGCTACAGTTTGAACTTTATTGGTGATGGCGTGCTCCAGATGTGGCTGAGTCACGTTTGGTCACAGATACCTGAATCGACTGAAATTTCACAGAAAAACTCCCATTTTCATCCCTGTGAGAGCAGGAATCATCAAGGAAACCGTGTCAGGGTGAAGAGAAGATAATGATCGCAGGTGAGAGGTTCTGTTAGCATGACAGTCGGAGGGCAGGGAAGCAGCGAGACCCGGAGCGAAAGTGGGAAGGAAAAGAGTGGGAAAGGTGAGAAGATGAGTTCAGGTGTGAGGCAGGAGCAGCTTTGATGAAGACACAATTTAATCCTCGTCTCTTTGTGAGAAAAACAAACGCCCACAGCGGGAAAGCGGAGACAAGGAGACCTTTGATTCTCCTCCTCAGGACCCGTTTCGGTCCTGAACAGGATGTTCTGCTTGTCCTGGAGATGTTTGGAGCATTTCAGAACTGAGAAGGAGACAAAAACAAAAATAACCGGAGTCCTGCGCCACAAGCTGCTGGTTTAAATAGACGTGAATGGGAGGTGTGACGTGGGCAGACAGTGAAATCACTGTTGTTCACCAGAGGAAGCCAGACATGTTGGAGAACATTTGGTCTGAAACACACCCTGAGGAGAAACAGCGCAGCGGCCCACTCTGACTAATGGACGCTCATTTTTCGCAGACCAGAGTCAGTCTGCAGGTGATGCCTAACCAGGTGAGCGGGACTGTTTGTGTAGAAGAACCACGAAGGTCCCGGCGCTGAGGTGGGGCTACATTCTCACCCTGGTGTGGTGCAGCAGAAGCTGTCTATGGGACACTGCAGCATGAAGGTTGCAGGTTTGAATCCCGGCTGTGTGGAGTTGGCATGTGAAGGCTCAGGTTTCCTCTCACTGACCGAAAACATGCATGAACATGAATCTTTGCTCTGTTAGGTTCAGGAAAGATCTGTTTACATCTGCGAGTACACAGTGAGGGTTGTTAATATTAACATCTAATCAGGAAATGGAAAAGATGGGAGAAGCAAATGGAAGAGGTGGGACTCGGCGAGAAAAGAACCAATCAGATAGGTTTTATGTTCTTTTTAAAATAATCTGCGTGATTGTAGCTTTTTTATTCTCCTTTTATTTAACCTGTAATAATCCAGATTAACAAAACACTGTTTTTATTCTCATCCCCTGACTTTAGTTTTAGTGATTCGTTTTACAGGCAGCTCTGTTTCATTAACTAAATCTCTTTTCTACTGAAACGAAGATGAATGATTTTAAACTTTGATGTTCTTTTTCTGAAACATCTGTGAGATCCTGCTAATCTGAACCGGCCAGAGGAAAATAAAATACGCTGACAAACCAACCACATTTATCCAGGCGTTCTGTTCGGGTTGATTGGTTTAAGAGATATGCTGAAAACCTCAATCTGGATTAGCACCGTGCCTGGTTAAAGGTATTCTGTACAAATCCCAGTTTAAACTCAACAGAGATGGGATCTGTTCCATCAGCATCAGCCGGCAGCCACCCGTGTTTGCTGTAAATAAGACGAGGAAACAGACGCCAGAGACTCAGAGGCACTTTTTCAGCTCCTATAAATAGAGTGGAGGAGCTGCAGGGTGGCGCTGAGCCTCCATTTGTTTGTTTTCTGTCTCTGGGTCGGAGTGAGTCGGTCTGAGCCCGTTTACGGGTGGAGGCCAGACCCGAACGTACAACAAACAGATTCACACGCTGACTTCTCGCAGCAGCTCGCATCCAGATTGGTGGAAAATACTCAGTCATAAAAAACACGATAGAGCAGAAGCTGCATGGTGGGAGGAGCCAGGGAGTTGAGGGGAGGAGACGAGCTGAGAGCTCAGAGAAGAAGTGGAGTTATTTAAAACTGTGTGAGGCTGCACTTACCAACGGGTCACTTCCTGTAGAAACGATGGAGGGATGAATGGAGAGAAAGAGAGAAGGGGGAGTCAAAGGGTGAGAGGGTGAGAAAAAAACTCAACTCAGCCTTTATTTATAAAGCACCTTACAGTCATGAGCATGCCACCAAGGTGCTGTACAACAAAAGAGTAAAACAATAAAACACATAGCGCTACAGACATAATTAAAACCACAAATGAGAATTACAAAATATAAAACATTAATTGCTAACCCACAGAATTAAAAGCCAGATCATAAAAGTAGGTTTTCAGCCTCATTTTAAAAACTGCTACTGATGGAGAGTCCCTAATAGTTAGGGGCGGTGCGTTCCACAGTCTCGGACCCGCAACAGACAACGCCCTGTCCCCTCTTAACTTTAACCTAGCCTTAGGAGCCACAAGCAGCAGCTGGTTCTCAGAGCGGAGTGACCGGGCCGGAGCATATGGCTGCAGCAACTCCGCCGAATAGGCTGGGGCCACACCATTCAGCGCCTTAAACACCATTAAATGAACTTTAAAATGAGTTCTAAAATCAACGGGCAACCAGTGAAGAGCAGCCAAAATGGGTGTCACGTGTTCATGCTTTCTTTTGCAGTCCAAGAATCAAGCTGCAGCATTCTGGACAAGCTGCAGTCGGGTTACAGTACCCTTACTTACACCAAATAAAACGGAATTGCAATAGTCGAGTCGCGAGGTAATAAAAGCATGAACAACAGTCTCAAGGTCACATCTAGATAAAAAATGGCTTTACTTTAGCCAAACGCCTTAAATGAAAAAATGAAGAGGATACTACAGTACCCACATGAGCATCCATGCAGAATGCACGGTCCATCTTCACGCCAAGGTTGACTGCTGAAACACCCAGATAGGAGTTCAGTTCACCGCAGTCTACTTAGGAAAAATCTAAATGTCTACTCGGACCAAACAACAGTGCCCCTGTTTTTTCCCATTGAAACACAGGAAGTTTTCTGCCAACCATATCTTAATTTCTGCCAAACAATCAATAATTTTTTTATCGTGTAGTCACCAGCGCCATCTAGAGGTTAGTACAATTGGCAATCGTGGGCAAAGAGATGGAATCCAATTCCAAACTTTCGTAGAATGTCACCCAATGGGAGAATATAAATAGAAAACAGCAAGGGTCCCAGTATTGAACCCTGCGGTATCCCCCAAGGCAGATGTGAGAAGCCCGATGAGAAATCACCCATCCTCACACAAACCATACTGTCACGTAAATAAGATCTAAACCAATTTAGGGCGTGCCCAGAAATTTACTTATAATGTTCAAGGCGATGGAGCAACACTTCGTGGTCTATGGTATCGAAAGCTGCTGTAAGATCCAACAGGACCAGCAGCACTGGACTGCCACCATCTGTTTCTAGAAGAATATCATTAAAGACCTTGATTAGGGCAGTTTCGGTACTATGCAACATTTTAAAACCTGATTGGAGGGTCTCTAAAATATCACAGTCTTTAAAGAAGTCCATTAGTTGAGTATAGACACATTTTTCAAGCATCTTACCCAAAAAAGGGAGTTTGGAGATTGGCCTATAATTCACTGGTAACGAAGCATCCATCCCAGGTTTTTTTAAAAGTGGGTGAATAACTGTTTTTTTTAAATATGTTGGTACAAAATCAGAAGCCAAACAGAGAAAAATTGGTTTTGCTGAATAAGTAAAACACCTGTTGCT
>NC_091744.1:81289960-81302460 GCF_043380555.1 Nothobranchius furzeri
CCGGCTATGCGGACCAAACTCACACTCCTCTAGTACCGGGACTGAATGGCCCTTAGCAAAAGACCATCCACCCCTTACTCCTAGAGTGCCCTCCACAGTTTCCTGGCCCAAAGGCGCAGGGAAGCTACCCTTTCATCCCCTGGAGAAACCCTCAGCATACAGGTAGAGTTTTGGGGCGAACAGAAAGCCCAACCCAGCCCTCCGCCTCTCACCTGGAGCAACTCCAGCATAAAAGAGTCCAACCCCTCTCAAGGACTTGGGTTCTAGAGCCAATGCTATGTATGGAGGTGAGCCCAACTATATGGAGCCGGTACCGCTCCAGCTCCTTCCCCACCAGAGAGGTAACGTTCCATGTCCCAGTAGCCAGTTTTTGTGTCCGGGGATCGGACCACCAAAGCTCCCGCCTTGGTTTGCTACTGGGTAGCAGGTAGCATACAAATACGCCTTTTTTTATTTCAATTTATGAAATTTATGGATTTGGTTAAATTCAAAACCACACAGGTTATGCTTAAGGTGAGAAGCAACAGAAGCCCAAAACCATTCAATGTTAATTAAGAATAGAGAGGGAGGCTATGAGCTGGGAGGACAACCTCATTTAAAAAAAACTTGCATTCATAGTACTCTTAAAAGCATGTCCTAGGCCTCTCGACACCCATCCACTCCATATCCCAGCATTCCCACTTCCGGACTCCCACGTCATCATCTGGAGTCTATTTACAGAAGCGTGAGCGTCTCACATCCAGGTTCACTCAGTCATCGATTCATCACATCCATGCCAACGACAAACGTCTACCTAAAGACGAGTAAGTCATCTTTTCTTTCTGGAACATCCATGTAGTCTTGTATTTATCCGAGTTCCGCCTGGACGTTCCTAGACCAAATCTGCATGTCTAAATTTCCCCAAAGCTCATTCCACCACGTTTGGGTCCTAAAGCACACTACAGCTCAACTCCTATCACTCTGTCTGGACCAGCCAGAACCCTGACATGCGTATCATTTTGTGGAGTAACTTTGTGGAATGGCCTTAATGGAATTAAGCAAAGTAAAACTTTTGCAGAATTGAAAAGAAATTTTAAGGAGTATAATGTAAAATGCTACCTGGGATTGACTGATTAGTGTTTGTTGTCAGCCTCAAGGGCAACCTGCCTAGCCTGACCAACCAGACCCATGCTTCCTTATGGGAAATACGGGAATAACCCCACCCCCTGAGAATTCTAACCGAGCCAATCAGCGCTGAGCAGCGTACGTCACACACCGCAACGCTCAGTTCCTCATATACTATGAAGACTGAAGCAGAGGTCGCTGCAGCTCTTTCCTCTGTTGTAAATGACTTGGACACGTCTCTAAAACCACAACAAGAAGAAGCCATTTTTGAATACAACTAAAATACTTTCAGTTGTTTTTACGGTCGGCATTTCCACCTGTCTTCTGATTGGTTAATTTTGAATTGGCAAGTCCCGCCCCTCATGCGCCTCTCTGCATGAGGGTAACCAGTAACCAGACTCGTTCTCTGTGTAGAGGGAGGATGACTCTGGCAGGCCAGGCTACAACCTGCCTCATTTTGATTCGTTGGTCTCTTTGACCATGGCGTCCGCTAAAAATATAAATATAAAAGAGAATGATAAACCAAGTTGAAAAAACATCTAAGCAAGATCGAGGTAAGAGTGAAAATGTTAGCATGCATGCATGCATGCATGGAGGGATAAAAGCATAAGGAACTGGATAGTAGGGGTTGTATGAACTAGTCGACTTCACTGCTCTGTAGTGACTTTTTATGCCTGTCATAGACTAGTCGCTGCCACGTGATAATGACCGACAAGATGCAGTCCTCGGAAAAGACAGCAGGTGACGAGCCCCTGCGCGTCGGGGGTGACGTGCTGTGTCAGAGCGTCGGTACTGACACCTGCGGTAAAACAGACATTTGACCGAATTGTGACCTTTACCCTCTTGCAATTTAACCTTCCCCTCACCCCCATCCTAACCTTGACCAGCTTGCGCATGCAAAGCTCTGATCGTTGACGCGCTCCAGACATCTGCGTCCCGAGCACGGCCACAGTAACATTATCAAATCAGGTGTCGCCACCTCAAAAACTAATTTAACACGCGATCGTTCATGTCAGCTCATTTCCTTTTATGTTTTCTGTCTTTTGTTTGTGCCTGATGCACCCCGCTGCTGTGGAGCGTAGCGCGTCGCCTGTTTTGTCCTCCGGTGACGCACCTCACTGGTGCGGCAGGTGCGCACTGCGCTGTTTTGGTCGGTAGATCTTTTAGAACTGCAGTTCAAAGGTAACTCATGAGGTGAATATATATGAACCCAGGTAGCAGTTTCTCTTTAGGATTGAGAGGAGATGCAGGAAGATAATAAACAGGCAGGACAGAGAAATAGTCAAATAAAAACAAGTTAGTTTTTGTACCTGGTGGTTGCAACAAACAGACACCATTGAAGGTAATCAGAAGTGAGGAACAGAAAATGAAATGATTATTTTAATGTTTAGAGCAGCAGGAACTCTGAGAGGCTGCAGGCGCATCAGTGAGATTGCGGCCACCGCGCAGGGGGAGGGGGGAGAGGGCTGAAGCAGAAACTACCGTTGTTAAAAGAGACGTGTTTAACTTTGAAAATGTGGGCGCAATTTTATTGTCAAAAACTCCAGTGAACCAACACCCCCCCCCCCCCCCCCCCTTTCAGGTGCATGACGTCATCAACGACTAGTCAAAGTCGACTCGATTGTCATTACTTCACTGTCGACTTAAAAAAAATTAAGTCATGCAGCCCCTACTGGATGGGCATTGGTATTTGTATTGATGATTGTTTTCAGAATGAACCTTTTATTGTGGTTAAGAAAGTTTATTGAGTAATTGGGAAAGGACTGAATCAGCTGTTGCTTCTTCCTTTGAGTTGTTTTTGTTTATCAAGTGAATTGGTGAGATTATGTTTTGTAAAATGTTCTTTTTCTTTGTTTACTGTTGTGATGTAATTTTGTGTGTTTGAAAATCAAAAGTTCAGAGAACGACAGAATGGGACTCGTTTAGCTGCATGCTGTCCTTCAACCGCTGGTTGTCTAGGTGGTGTCCTGAAAACAATGTGGGCTACATTGATAATTGGAAAACTTTTTGGAGAAAACCTGGTCTGATGCGGAGAGACGGCATCCATCCCTCTTAGGATGGATGCCGTCTCTTCTTTCTAGGAACTTGACAACCCAGGGTCCAGACCAGGAAGCAGAGTCGTAGTTTAACCCACCCCTCTGCAGCTTCTGCACTGTCACCCACCCACTACCCCACAGAGACGGCGTCCTGCCCACGGCCAAAACCACACAGATTAAATATCATCATGGAAATCTCATAAATATTAGAACTTTCTGGACGTTACAGCTTGATTTGTGACCCTCTTCGCTAAGGCCAATTATTCATTCATTCATTCATTCTCAGCAGTTTCATAAGGAGTATAGATGTTGGGAATAGCAAAGCTATTGTTATTCCAGGTAAATTGTATTACAATACACCAATCTACACCTAATCTGATTGTTTTATCACTGCATGATTTATTCCAACGCACAGCCACTCCTCCAGGTGCTCTGCCTCTAACTACAGCTGTGCTGAGGTCAGTAGTTGATTCCCCAACTCCCAGAAATGTAGAATGAAGGTTGTTGAGTTGTTCTAGATCCTGTTTAGGCAGAAACATTTTCATAAACACAATACTTCACATTCCTCAAACAAATTGTCCACCATAGTACGTCGAGCTCTCTCCCGCATCCTGGCCTAAATGTAGCTGCAACGGTTATAGGAGAGCAGCCGAAGACACGTCCTCATGCTAAGCTGCTAGGACCAGAGGGGCGGGCCACCGCTCGACACACATCAGACTCCAAAGAGCGGGGCTTCCGTGGTTCGTAATACCGCCAGGTTTGGACATATCAGCAGTGTCATCCCACTCAGCCATAACCTTAAAAGAGCCAAACCTGCTTGTACCTGCTTCTCTTTAGGATATAGAGAGAGCTGTTCTTCAACTTCTGGTGCAAATTTTGTGGCAAACACACTCAATAATTTGGTCTTCACAGTTGTTATAGTGCTCACGGCTCCGGTGCCAATAACAGACATCGGTCCCGACTTCTTGCTTTGTTTGCTGGTAGAATCACGCGTTCCCAGCCCTGCCACAGCGTTCTCCAGTCTCCGTCTGCCCTGCTTCACGACTTTACTCTGCTTTTGGGAGCATGTGTATAGCTCCAGTTCCTCCGTCTCTGACGTTGTTGCAATAGTCTCCGTTTTAAGACCTGAGTCTACTTCCGTAGACTGATCTTCATTGCTTCTCAAAGTCTCAGGACAACAAGCTGCCACAGCACCTGCCCCCACTCTCTGGTCCCACGTAGCTCCAACTCCCCGCGACGTCCCAGCCGCTCCTCAGAATCCTCCCACAGATCGGATGGAAAACCCGTCCTTGGACCCTGCTGATTCAGAGCAGCGGGGCCAGCCGCTGGGGTACCTGTCTGGCGGTCAGGTGAAGTCACTCGCTGAACGATTCCAACACCTTCAGCTCGAACTTGCCCACACACATCCGCCTGAGTTTTGGCTGCGTGTTTCAAAGCGCCGACCTCAGTGCACAGCTGCTCCATCCAAAGTGGAGAATGTAACAGGTCTAGGGATATTTTCCCACACCCATTCAACACTTTAAGACAAAGTTTAACATTATTGGCATCTTCGTGCTGCCCTTTAAATCCAACACACCGCTGCTAAGTGCCAGGGCAGCTCAAACAAACATTTTTTGAGGCTTCGATCCTGTCAGAGTCAAATGTGTTTGTGGCTAACAGCACAATCTCATCCTGACTCAAAGTTTTGATTTTAACAACAAGGAGGTTAAGTAGCTCTTCCACCATAATAAGCTCGCCATCTGTTGTCCGATAAACCTCTGGTTTAAGTCGAGACCGTGCAGATGCAGGAGCCAAAACCACGCTGTCTGCCGCGTCCGCCATGAAAACACACCACATCATTTGGGGCTTTTAAATGTTGAGTTTTTGTTCTTTAAAAGCATTTTGTATTCCTTTAAAGAAGCTCAACATGTGCTGCAGAGCAAGTAGATAGAGGAGGAAGAGCAGAGGCCCCAGCACAGAACCTTGTGGGACACCATGAGTGACGGAGGTAATGGAAGACCTAAACTTGGAGACGGTCACAGAGAAGGAACGCTCACACATATATGAGGATAACCACTCCGCAGTTCCTGATAGGCCTATCCAGTCTCTCAGCCTCTCCAGCAGCAGGTAGATCAGCGCTCGTCTCTCTGAGTCTTTTAGCGTATGACAGATGAACATTCATCATGTGGCCCTGCATCAACAGTCGCCGTCGAGACAAAAGCACACTGGTTTCCATGTTTACAGCAATTTTCTGACTCCAGGTTCTGCGATAATGATGTTTATATTAATGAAGTGTTTCTGTTTTGAAGGAGCAGACCAGTTTAAATGCAACACCTTCCAAAACTGAGCCAGCGTCAGGAAAAGGACGCCTTTGAAAGCCGCAGCATTGCACGTTTGCAGGTTTGCAGACACCTCCCTTCTTCCCTCGGCTTCCATTTAATTTCATTTGTCTTGCTATCCAGCGATGTTGTAGCAGGGACACCGGCGAGCCTCAGCCTACAAATGACACCTCAGAGAATCACGGGAGCAGGAGAGAGTGGAGAGCAAGGCGGCACGTCCAAAAGCAGAAAATATGAGCAGAGGAGTGATGCAGAAAGAAGGAAAAGGTTGCAGGTGGAGAATTGGAAAGATGACAGAGATCTATAAAATGCCAATGAGCTTGAGATGAAAAGGAAGAAAACATACATCGTAAGTCCCGCTTGTCTGGGTTCATGTTTGTTGTTACACGTGTTAGTGTGTTAGGGATGGATGCACTTGCAGGAGAGGGAGACGGATGAGAGGCCCTGACTGATGTGACACCGCATCCCATCCTCCCGTCATCCATAAGATTCTAGAGGCACCTGGGTGAACACCGGCACTGCTGCAGAGAGAAAATCAGACAGCAAAGGAAAACTGAGAGAAGGAGCTAAACGGGAGGGAACGCTTCAGTCCGCGGGGAATAATGACAACGGAACCGGTGACATGAACATCATCAGTTCCACAGCATCGAACCTCGGGTTGTTCCTCAGGGAGGAACTCAGCTTCTGTCTCACGTCCTCCTCGTTCCTCTGGAGTCATCCAGGAAAAGCTTTCAGCTGTGTTTGCTTATGTTTGTAAACTCAGGGGCGGAGCTTGTTGTTTTGGGCAGGATTTCTCAACCCCGGTCCTCAGCACCCCCCCTGTTCTGCATGTTTTCAATGTCTCTGCTTCAAGCACACCTGATTTAAATGTTTGAATAGCTTCCTCAGGAGGACATCAAGTGCTGCAGAAGCATTAATATCAGTCAGGTGTGTGGCAGTAGAGAAACTCTAGTGTTTGAAGGGGAAACATGGAAAACACACAGGACAGTGGGGCGCTGAGGACCAGGGTTGAGAAACCCTGTTCTAGGGAATGTTCGCTTTTGAACTTAAGTTCATACATTCAGGTTATTTCTCAGTGCCTACAGGCACCGACTGTCTCTGTGGGTCCCGGTGACGGACTGGAGACCTGTGCAGGTGTCCCGCTCATGACCTGATGACTGCTGGAGACGGACACCAGCTCCACAAGACGTTAAAGAAGGATTACTATACATTATGATGAGGTCGTTAAAGCATTAAAAGTCAGTTTTATTAAAAAGAAATTGAAAAATGTTTCAAAACTAAACAATCTGTATGTTATGGAAATTTTATGTTTCATTATTTCTTGATCATTATTCCTGAAAGCATTCTCACACTCAGGCCCTGTCCACACGTTTCTGGGGATCTGCCAAAATGTGGATATTTTTCTACGTTTTGGCCTGTCATCCACACGAAAACGGATCTTTTTAAAAACTCCGGCCAAAGTGAAGATCTGCGTTTTCTCCGTTTTGGGTGTCTGCGTGTGGACAGACAAAACCGGAGTTTTAAGGTCCGCAACGTCACTTTCCGCGACAAAAAAATGCTGACATCACGTGCGCGACCTGTGTTTACACTAGCCGACAGCATGGATGCCCTCAGAGCTGCGCTCGCGTTATCAATTGTCCAAGCGCTTTTTGCTTGTTTGTTTTTGCAAGCGGAATTACTGCTCCTTGCGGAAGACCACAGACGTAGGACGAGGTTAAGAACGGGGGAAGTACTGCCGCCTACAGGTCTGGCATGTCCTTAACAACGTATTTATCCGGGTACGTGTGGACAGAGTTTTTTTTTAAACGAGGTGGTGTGGATGCAAGTTTTTGGAGGGGCGGATATTCGTTTTTAAAAAAAAACCGGCTACGTGTGGACTAGGCCTAAAACACACCCACACATTCTTGTTCTTCCCATCCACACACACACTCTCTCTCTAGACTGTGACCTCACTCCCACACACACACACACACACACACACACACACACACACACACACACACACACACACACACACACACACACACACACACACACACACACACACACACACACACACAGTCTCTCTCACGTCTTATCTTTTGTTCTTGTATAAATAACCTCTGAGAGCAGAAGTTCTGGGCAGGTGCCTGTGAGCTTCTTTCCCTGATTGTGATTTGGTGATTGGTCTCCTGTCTCTCTCCAGCTGCAGGTAATGGGTTTATTGATAAAAAACCCTGACATAATTTGGTCCTTCGAGCCGGATTTGAACCAGCGACACTGTACTTCTCCTGGTTCCTTCGTTGGTTTTTGGTCCAACGCTTGGTCCATCATCACCACAGAGCAGCTTGAGTCGCTTGGCTCTGCACAGGTGGGACAGAATCAAGGCCTGTTGTTTACAGGTAAACACAGTCTCTTCACACAGAAGCTTAATGGTTCTGAAAACGTTCCTCACAATTCAGAAGAGAATCCAAACAACATCCAGACATGTAAAATCATCATTCAGGGTCAAAAAGTGATTCTCAAACCAGAGAGACACGCCAGCCTGTGTCTGTCCTGGAACTCTGCAGCCTGTTGGAGAGTCTGCAGTCAGAGGACTCCAGAGCACTTTACACTACAGAGTATCATTCATCCATTCACACACTAATGGTTATGAGCTACGATGTAACCACAGCACGAGGCAGCTGAGGCGCCACCGGTCCCTCCGACCACCACCAGCTGGCAAGGTGGGTTAGGTGTCTTTCCCAAAGACACAACAGCAGAATTCTCTGTCCGGAGCCGGGATCCAACCGGCAATCTTACGATTACTGGACAACCCGCTGTACCTCCTGAGCTACTGCTGCCCCCATCTGCATACACCTGTCAGGTAAGTCACTGAATTACGACCCAACAGCAACGGTCCTATCGAGGTGCCTTGTGGAACTCCTATTGTGCAACTTTGAAAGTTTGATTTATTCCCATTAAATTTGTCTCACTGTTCTTTGTTCTGTAGACACGACCTGAACCGGATGAAAACTGTGTGAGAAGGTCGGTTTGTTTCGTTTATGAAGAACGATATCGCCATCATTTAAAAATCTTTATGGTTTTCTGTGAGACAGGAAGTAGGCGTGCCGTTCTGTTGGTATCCTGAGTGAAACTCAAACTGACAAAAACCTAGAAAACAAGTGAGCCTCTGCTGCTGACCTGTGAACAACTTTGGTTAAGATAGTGACGGAGTTATGATGGCTGGCCAGTAATAAGTTTATTAAGTGTGTTATTAGGTTCTGTATCCATCCAAGATCGTGTTAAAAGTAAAACAACCAGCTGTGCCAGCAGCTGGAATTAGATTAGAAATAACAGGAGATGAAAAATGTTTTAAACTAGTTTTAAAATTGAATTAATAGTGAAAAGTAACTTAACTTTTAAAGCTGCAGCTCCCTGCGGGACCAGATCCCCCCCCCACCCCCCACCCCCCACCCCCGCCACGGCACGCACACACGCACGCACGCAAGAACACACACACATACACACTATGGTGGCTAGTATTTTGCTTTAAAACACTTTAAAATATCTAAATGTTTTTCCGACCGTTGGTTTTCCGTCCTGACCTTTCCTTTAGGAGGACGGAAGCACAACCCTCCAAACCCAATCGATACCTGCCATATAGTGATTACTAATCCACACACACAGACACTGAAAGGTTTGTTTTTGTTAAACTGATGGTTGGTTCTGTGTTCAGCAGCCACTCTGACGCATGTTCCCCTCAGCTTGAATAGACTCTTTGTGTGTCTCATTGCCACAGTCATTGAAGAATGATCAGCAGTAGACTGAAAATTTCACCCATCAGTTGTTTATAAAAAATATTTTCCAAGCTCGTACATTATTGGACTTTTTTAGCTAAACTAAAGCTTTAATAGGATTTTTGAATGGCTTTAACCTTTAACCTTTGGTTATTTAAGTATAATTGTGTTTTCTGTTCATGGAAGCACTAATGTACAGGACACACAGTAAAGAGTGGAGATCAACACACATCGTCTTTGGGGGTGAACTCAGGTCTGTATATTATACACACACAATATATATATATATATATATATATATATATATATATACATACATAGATACATATATATATATATATATATATATATATATATATATATATGTATGTATGTATATATATGTATATATATATATATATATATATATACATATATATATGTATATATGTACATATATATATGTATATATATATATATGTATATATATACATATATATATACACATATACATATATACATATATATATATATATATATATATATATATATATATATATATATATATATATATATATATATATATATATATGCATTTGTATATAGATATAAATGTATGAATATATCTATATATATATAGATATATACATATATACATATATATATATATATATATATATATATACATATATATATGTATATATATACATATATATATGTATATATATATATATATGTATATATATACATATATATATATACACATATACATATATACATATATATATATATATATATATATGCATTTGTATATAGATATAAATGTATGTATATATCTATATATATATATAGATATATACATATATACATATATATATATATGTATATATACGTATACATATATATTTATATGTATACATATATATATGTATATATATATACATATATATTTATATGTATACATATATATATGTATATATATATATGTATACATATATATATATACATATATATATATATATATACATATATACATATATATATATATACATATATATATACATATATATATATATATATATATATATATACATATATACATATATATATATACATATATATATACATATATATATATATATATATATATATATGCATTTATATATATATATATTTACATACACACAAACACACATATATATATATTAGGGCTGCCACGACTAGTCAACGCATCACGACGACGTCGACCAAAAAAATTGTCGACGACTAATTTAACAGTCGACGCGTTGTTTATTGTATGAACATTTTTAAAATCTCGCCCGCTGCAGCACGTTCGGCGCGTTTGCTTCCTGCCCTGCTGCTTATATAAGTGGAGGCACATGCGCTGTAGTGCCACTCAAGCTTAGCGTTCGCGCAGAATCACTAGAGAAAAAACACATCATTGCAAATCGACAACGGAGCTCGAAGGTTTGGGAGCATTTTACGAAAACAACTAGAGAAGCAAGCAGAGTGCAAACTCTGTGAGGTGACACTCTCGTTTCACGGGAGCACATCGGCGATGCACGAGCTTCTTAAGAGGAAGCACGTGATGGCGGAGAACGAAGAGTCGCCTCTACGTGTTCCCTTTAGCTGCTAGCATCATATGTGTAGCAACAGCAGTAGTGATGGTGATTATACGTTTAACATGTATGTATATGTCACGTATTAGCTCTAATGTTACAAACACTAATGATTTATTTTATCCCGCTATGTTACAGCGCTGAAAGCAAGCACTCTTCTACAATGGACGGGTTTCTCACAAGGCCAACTAGTGGGCTATTCCCATCTGTACCGGGTCGGGCCGGGTAGCGTAGGTTGTTTACATATCTGGGTGGCCTGGTATTTGTCCGGGCCAACCAAGGCTCATTCTCAGCCCTCTTCTCGAGGGGGTCTGCTTCAGGCCGACCAGGGCCAACACACCCACTGCTGACAGCAAATTCACACCTTCCATCAGAGCAAGCCTCTGATTGGTGGGTAGAATCAGCCCACATGGGCTTAAGGCAAGGATGTGTGGAATCAACCGGGCCAGGCTGGGGCCGACTGGGGCTACCCGGTCCGGGCCGACCCGGTACAGATGGGAATGGCCCATAAGTGCACACCGCAACAAGCCAACGCCCTGACCGAGGCCATTTTGAACATTCTGGTAACGGACATGAGACCCCTTTCCATGATTGGCGATCAAGGTTTAAAAGATATGATCAAGATGTTCAACCAAGAATATGAGAACTATCTGCCAGGCCGATCACATTTCACCACACTGATGGAAAGGAAATATGAAATGACCTTTGAAAGGGTGTGCATCTGTGTGTGTGTGTGTGTGTGTGTGTGTGTGTGTGTGTGTGTGTGTGTGTGTGTGTGTGTGTGTGTGTGTGTGCGTGTGTGCGTGTGTGCGCGTGTGTGTGTGTGCGTGCATGCGTGTGTGAGTGTGTGTGCGTGTGTGTGTGTGTGTGTGTGTATCTGGATACAAATAACAAATAGAATTTTATGCATTTTATGATAGAATAAAAATTGCTGACTGAGCATTTTAGAATCTAATATAAGTTAAAGCATAAAATATTTTTTTCTCCGTGTTAAATCCTAGCCTGCTTTATGAATGAACAATATATCGGCAAATGAACAAACTTTAATATATGTTATCTTTAAGGTAAAGCAGGCCCTCAGAGCTGTGACTGGTTCCCTGACCCTGGCTGCTGACGTGTGGACCAGCCGCGCTACAGAGGCGTACCTTGGTGTTTCCTGCCATTTTCTGAGCAAAGACTGGAACATGAAAAGCTTCAACCTTGCCTTCATGCTTCTAGAGGCGAGGCACACTGGTACAAAAATAATGACTTGGATAGAAGAGGTTTTAGCTAAGTTTGAAATCCTGCCTGTTAAAATAAAAGCAGTAGTTCATGACAGTGGGTCAAAATGGTGGCAGCAATGAGACTGCTTGAAGAGAAACATGGATGGGCCTCTTGTTTTGTATTTTAGTTTTTAGTTGCATACATCTGATCTGTTTGATCACTAGCGTTTGAATTAACATGTTGCAGCAAAATTCATTAAAAGCAGTTTGATAAGCTATTGTCTTTATTATTACATGGCACATACCTGATCACACATTAGAAGCTAATGATGGGTGTATTAGAGCATCCTGGTGCAATAAGCTGTTCTTTTATGAATGACACGATTAGTCAATGCTTCATTGTTAACTTGTTTGATCTTTTCTCAGGATCTAACCAAACTGATAGCCAACAGTGTTAAATCCTAGTATGTAGTTAACCACGCTA
>NC_091744.1:81307460-81332460 GCF_043380555.1 Nothobranchius furzeri
AACTCTTGCCTAAGACTGTGTAATGTGGCTGGAACACCACGAGAAAGAGAAAAGGAATGAAGGAGGAGAGATTCGGATCACCTGAAGGAAGGTGAGGTTAATTACTCGTGAATGGGTGAAGGAATGAATAGGCAGAATGAATGAATGAATGAATGATGACGAACAGAATCTACGAACGAATCTGACAGAAAATCAGAATCAAAAATAAACACGGATCAAGTTTACCTTCCTTGAAATCAGAGACAAAAGCAAACAGCGTTTGTGTTTGAGAGGTGTGGTGCTGCCACCTGCTGGACGTTTGCATGACACAGACCATGTTGAGATTTGTGTCTTTATGACACAAACTATAGAAGCGCGTTTTAGTTTTAACTCCTGATGTCAAGCAGTAGGTGATTAACAGGCTTCTGCAGAGCCTGATGAGCTGCTGCACAGGTGTGTTGGAGCAGAGAAACCTCTAAAACGTGCGGGATACTGGCCCTCCAGCACGGAAATTGAATACCGCTGTACTATTGTATGATGTATTGTTGTACTTTTTATGACAAATACTATAGTATAATGTAATGTGGTACTGTAGCGTACCAAATAGCCATGTTTTCCATCAAAAATGACCTGAAGTTAACCACCACCACCCCCAGAAACAGGCAAACAAATGGAGGCGAGATGAAAAACATGTAGTTGTTAATATCAAATGACTAACATCAGCCGATACCGATATCGATGCTGATATATTGTCCATCCCTAATTCTTAACTAATCTGCGTACGTCACGAGTCCTCAAGACTGCAAGACATGGAACCTTTTATCTATCCTTTTTGAATAAAGCTCTCAGAAATTACTTCAAAACATTATATAATCATATTCTGTTGCATGAACAATGTGTTTAAATCCAGTGTTCTGATCATGTTTCCTATACTTTTGTAGCGACACGAATGGCCTCATTTGTGACCCAAAGGTCACACTTCCCCAGCTAGGTCGAGCTGGGTCGAGCTGTACTTTGCCTACAGATTAAACATCACAGCAAACATAAAGTCTGCTGAAAACCATCTTTAATCTGACTGCCTTTTATCGGTCTGCTGTTCCGTCCCAAGATGAAGGACACTTCAAGATTTAAAATAATCATTTATAATAAACTCTTTTTACTGCGTATTACAAGGTTTATAATAATCATAATAATCATCATGGTTCATTATAAATGTATTTAATTACTGAAATGACTCATTATTCTTTGGTTAATAATAATTATTGTTTATGATAATCAGTAATGTTTAACAGTGTGAAGAAGGTCATTTGCACGTGTACACACCATGCAGAGGGGACAGACCAGGGTAAAGGTGACTTGCTCTCACATGTCTTTGCTCCATAACAACAAGCTTTCTGTCTCTGAGAGGGCGTGTTCGGAGGTTTTGTTAAAACCAAAAACTCCTCGGTTCAAGTTCAGTTCTGAACCAACCAGAAGCTCTCGGTGGCACGAGAGTCCATGAGGATAAGGGTCGGCCGCCCTGAAGCCTCCACCTGAGCTGTTCTGTCCCGCCGATAGAATCGCTCCGAATAAACGCACCTGCAACCCGCTGACGCAAAACTCCTTCAGAGTTGTTGATTTTGAGACGCAACTAGTTTCATCAGTCGTTGTGACCCGGAGACATCTCAGGACCGATTTGGTCGCACCAAGGTCCTTCTACCAACCTCGTGCTTGGGGGTTCATCATCTCCACCTGACATCTCAGATCCAACAGAGGGTCTCCTGACTGGGTGAGGTAGACACTTCCGACAGACGGCGTCTGTGTGCTGTTCTCTCTAAGAAACAACTTAGTTAGCTGCAAAACAACGTTTCCACCCAGAACGCGTTCTCTCTCTGAAAGAAATCTTCTGAGATTCCATCCACGCATCCAAACCCACGCATTCCACTTTAGTCTCCATTCAGACACAGGTTTGCTTTTAATACCAAGTTTAATATCAAAGCTGTTATAAAATGTCATTTTTAAATAGTCATGTTTAAATTGTTAGTAATAAATTCTTAACTTTTTAAACCTGACTCTTCTTTGAAATGAAACACAGAATGGTGTATATTTGGTTATTGAATAAGCAAAGATTCCATTAAGTCTTCTGTTTAATAAATAAACTCTTGTTATTAAATTTCTTAAATTAAATATTAATTTTTGGATTAAATATAGACCAAGCAGGTTGGTGTATGAACTTCTATCGATTGTATAAATATCCTGGATATTTATACATGACACACGCTTCATGTGCAAATTTGTCTGATCTTTCTCAGAATCTACAAAGCTGATAGCAAACAGTGTTAATTCTAGTATGTAGATTGTCTACGCTACACTTTGCATTCATGAACGATGGGTTAAAGTGAATATTCTTCCTGTAAGTATTCTTTTCAGATCTTAAACGACACCAGATCAGTAACTGTTGAATTTACTGTTAATCTAGCAGTATGAACCCAGTAATGTCACCATATTATTATTAATGGTTATAACATTTTCACTTCACACACCGCTCTAAGCATCTGAGGGAGCACTTGGGACCATCCTCTCTTTATAACTCAAGGTCACAGCCGCTCTGCGACGCTTGCGAGTGGTGTCAGACGCTACAACACCTCAGACGTGGAACGTCCAAGTAGCAGACCCTGGCAGCATCTCATGGCCGGTGACATCTGACCTCTGAGGCAGCTGCCACTCTGAGATCCTATGAGCCATTCTGTCCGGTGAACTCGCCGCCCTGGCCGCTTCTTCTCTGGAACCCGAGAGCAACCGTCACATGAGGGGTATCGTAGACGACAGGATGGTGTTGGATGGTTTTATAAATAATCTCTTATTTTATACATTCTCATGGCATAATAGAAAAATGGTTTTCATATTTTTCGTTGACAGTAGAATGAGATTTAAAGAGATTAAGAGTTTTTTTTGTCTAATTCTTCACATGTACTTGACACACAAAGGAGTCAAAATTACGTTTTTCACTGTCTCAATGTTACAGCCCAGTTGAGCACGGGAAAACCCGTTTTCTACCGTACGTGGGAGTGGTCCAGCTGGCTCTGCAGCGGCAGCAGCAGGGGACCAGCTGGTCTGGGGCACAGATGAGGATCTATTTAGTTGAACTTTTCATGACACGTTCTACACACACCGCATTAGGTTTATTGTGCCAACTACAGACGAAGATACAGTCTTCTCTACCAGCCGCTGACCTTCCAGGTAAAGGGTTCAGAAGACTCGTGAACTTATCTGAGCATGAAAGAATATTTATAATGTTTAGTTTAGAATAACACGACGTGAGTCACAAGAAGCATTTCAGTCTGGTACGCCAACAGGAGGACAATGTTTACCTCCCAGGATAACCTTTGACCTCAGAGGCACACGCAAACACCAACAACTGTTTTGGAAACCAAATGTAGCGTCGGAGAAAAAAGCGCAGCTGCAGAACGTGTTTGCCGTGGTCAGATGATCCACTCTGGCCCATGTGAGCATTTCTTTGTGTGCAGACCGTCGGCCTTATATGGAGGAAGATGGTCTTCTGTTGTTTAAAGCTAATATGGTGGAGGTATGGACTGGTTCGTCCAATCTGAGGAGATTACATCCCCTCCTCATATGGGAGTGACAAGTGTGCTTCAGGCGTTGGTCGGGGGAATCGGATTGGACGGGGATCTCCTCCAGAGGCATGCATGGACGGGCTGGACGGAAATAAGCCCATCACCTTTTCTGATTAAAACTGTGTCATCATTGTAATTTAGATGAAGCTGTCATTGAGTTTCCTCTTACTGCCCATGTCAGCTTCTGTAAGGTCAAATGTCATCCTCAGAGACTTCTTGTTATGATGCATGAACAACAAAAATACTATTTCACATAAAATGATGAACTTCATTATTTTTTGTTTCACATTTAAAACCAAATGGATCCTTTAAAAATGAATCATTGAAATGTTTTACAGGAAGACGAAGTCTGACTCACCGCTTCTGTCAAGTCCTCTAATTGGACTTCTCACTTAGAAAAGCACCTACAGGTGAGGCGTACACACACACACACACACACACACACACACACACACACACACACACACACACACACACACACACACCTCCATGACGATCACACCTTGTATGATAGAAGTCACCTGCTGCCACGCTCACACGACTCATTAGAGACGATGGTTCCTCCACTTGATCACTTCACCTTTTATTGTGTGGATCACGTTTTCGTCGGCTCTAATTGGATCCGAGCTCAGATGATCCTGAATATTTCCCGTTTATCCTAAAAATGTCTCACAATTTAATAGAATTACAAAACATAAAAACCTGATCAGCGTCTTTTTCTTTTGAGAAAGTTGAAGAGAAGATGGTGTGTGTGTGTGTGTGTGCGTGTGTGTGCGTGCATGTCTGTGTGTGTGTGTGTGTGAGTGTGTGTGTGCGTGTGTGTGCATGTGTGTGCGTGTCTGCATGTGTGTGCGTGTGTGTGTTTGAGTGTGTGTGTGCGTGTGTGTGCATGTGTGTGCGTGTCTGCATGTGTGTGTGTGTGTGTGTGTGTGTGTGTGTGTGTGTGTGTGTGTGCGTGTCTGCATGTGTGTGTGTGTGTGTGAGTGTGTGTGCGCGTCTGTGTGCGCGTGTCTGCATGTGTGTGTGTGTGTGTGTGTGTGTGCATGTCTGCATGTGCGCGTGTGTGTGTGCGTGTGTGTCTGTGTGTGTGTGCGCGTCTGTGTGCGTGTGTGTGTGTGTGCATGTGTGTGTGTGTCTGCATGTGTGTGTGTGTGTGTGTGTGTGTGTCTGCATGTGTGTGTGTTTGCGTGTGTGTCTGTGTGTGTGTCTGTGTGTGTGCGTGTCTGTGTGTGCGTGTGGTCCTTGGTATGTAGTAAGTACAAGAATGTGTGTGTGCATGTGCATGTAAGCCTGTGTGTGTCTGTGTGTGTGTGTGTGAGTGTGTGTACATGCGTGCGTGCGTGTGTGTGTGTGTGTGTGTGCATGCATGTGCGTGTAAGCCTGTAAGTGTGTGTGTGTGCGCGCGCATCTGTGTGCGTGTGTGTGCGTGCATGTCTGTGTGTGTGCATGTGTGTGTGTGTGTGTGTGTGTGTGTGTGTGTGTGTGTGTGTGTGTGTGTGTGTGTGTGTGTGTGTAAGCCTCATTAGCGCTAGGTGCAGCAGTGGAAGTGACGATGATAATGTGGGATTGACAAAAATAAATCTCATGTTGAGATGCTGAAGAACTCTGAGGACGTGTTCTGTAACATGTTACGCACCAACATCCATCCATCGGGACACGGAGGAACCAGATCCAGGATCATTCCCAAAGAAACTGCAGCTTCTTCCGAAGGATCCCACAGTGTTCCTGAGGAAATGTGGCCAGTATATCCTCCAGCAGTCTACTGTATGTAGGAGGAGCATAGCTAAAAGGATGAGATATAGACAGGAGTTTGATCTTTCAGAGCATGAGAGGACTGATGTTTTCTTCAAACCAGTTTATGTGATTTGTTGTTAAATTTTAGAAAGTATTTTATGGAGCTTGGATCAAACAGTAGACTTAATCTTCTGAGTGTTTATCCTCTAGTTAAAGGTCATCTTCACTTAAAAACCCTGTTTTAATTATTAATTCTGATTCTAACGGGTCTCTCTGAGTGTTTCATGCAGGCTGAACATGAAAATAGTCTCCTACACCTATCTCCTGCATTAGCTTCTAATAGAAAAGAGACGTTGAAACTCTAGGATTAGAGAAGCCTGACAGATCTACGTCACACTGTCACTTAACATTCATGGACTCACCCATCCGGTAGAATTCCTTCTCCAGGTCAGGGATGAACTCCTGCCTCAAGTGGAGGAGTTTAAGTATCTCAGGGTCTTGTTCACATGCGAGGGTAAACGGAAGCGTGAGATCGACAGGCGGATTGGTGCTGCATCTGCCATGATGCGGGCGTTGTACCGGTCTGTCGTGGTGAAGAGAGAGCTGAGTCAGAAGGTAAAGCTCTGAATTTACCGGTCATCTACGTTCCTACCCTCACCTGTGGTCACGAGCTTTGGGTAGTGGCCCAAAGAACGAGATTGAGGAGAAAAGCAGCTGGAATGAGTTTTCTCCACGGAGTCTCAGGGTGAGAAGCTCGGTCATCCGGGAGGGGATCGGAGTAGACCCGCTGCTCCTCCACATCGAGAGGATCCAGTTGAGGTGGCTCGGGCATCTGGTCAGGATCGTGCATGGACGCCTCCCTGGTGAGATTTTCCAGGCACGTCCAACTGGGAGGAGACCTAAAGGAAGACCCAGGACACGTTGGAGGGACTATGTCTGTTGTCTGACCAGGGAACGCCTTGGGATTCCCCCGGAGCCGCGGGGCCAAGTGTCTGGGGAGAGGGAAGTCTGGGCCTCCCTGCTTAGGCTGCTGCCCCCGCGACCCGACTCCAGATAAGAGGAAGAAAATGGATGGATGAAATAAATTACAAAAACTCCACACGTTGTTCAGTCAGAGTTAAATAATTAGTAACTTGGCTCCAAACCATCCAGTCACCAGACTAGATTAAGCAAAGGCATATATGCCACTTGAGGGGATTATTTAGCTATTAAGCATTATTAAACCTGTCAGGCTCAGGAGCTCTGACCAAATTTGGCTCTGCAAAGAAAAATAATGTTGATCACATACGTAACAGTATAGATACACTATAGATCAACAGTATACAACCCCGCAGTGATACTTTATCAATATCAAGTTATTCTGATGTTGCCTTCCAAAATAAAGGCCTTTTTAAATTGCCCATATGCGACCAAACTTTCAGTGATTTCAAAATGCTCTAAAACAGCAAATTGCTGTTTCCACAGGGTAATTCCACTTTCGATCAACAGTGTACAACCCCACAGTGATACTTTATCAATATCAAGTTATTCTGATGTTGCCTTCCAAAATAAAGGCCTTTCAAATTGTCCATAATTGACCTACCTATTAATGTTATCATGACTGCACCTTTTGGACTTTACAATTTACTCTCCTTGTATTGAGCTGTTCCCTTTTTCTGGGATTTATTTTCAAAGATGAACAGATTTACCTATCTTACTTTTATGAAAATGGTTCTATTTCATAACATTACAAATTCAAAGAAAATATTGTGTCATTATATGTAAAGACAAGAAATCCACTTCAGTAAATTTTAATAAATAAAATCAGACTGACTTAATATTGATATGGAATAACTGTGTGGTTGTATACTATTGATCGAACATGTATCATCCTGTGGAAACAGCAAAAATCTATTTAGGAGCATTTTGAAATTGTTAAGAGTTAGTCGTATATAGGCAATTTTAAAAGGCCTTTATTTTGGAAGGCAACATCAGAATGACTTGATATTGATACAGTATCACTGTGGGGTTGTATACTGTTGATCTAAAGTGGAATTACCCTGTGGAAACAGCGATTTACTATTTTAGAGCATTTTGAAATCACAGAAAATTAGGTCAATTGTGGACGATTTAAAAAGGCCTTTATTTTGGAAGGCAAAATCAGAATAACTTGATATTGATAAAGTATCACTGTGGGGTTGTTGACTACAAGTCTCCAACTGGAGGCTGGCTTGACACAAGTCTTTATTGTCCCTTAGTGGGGAAAGTTTGGAGTCACATCAGCAATAACGTTCATTAAAGGAGCAACAAAGGAAGTAAACAATAAGAACAGAGTAAACAACATAAAAACAGAAATACTTAAGATTCTAATAAAAAAAAAGCTGTAATTAAACACAATTTAAGGAATACAAAATTGAGACATCAGTAACGAATACCACTGATGTGTGCTTTATTTCAAGTGTGTAATTTAGGTGTTCCACATTCAGTGTTGCTGCTAAAGGTAAGTTTGTTTCCAAATGAAAAGGTTCTACCGTACAGATCTGTAGATTAAGGAAAATCTGCACATTTACCGTCACTCCAATTAAAACTGAATCTGACACCCCCCCCCCCCCCCCCCCCCCAAAGTCACAATCCTTATAGTAGTTCTGGGAAAATGCCACCAGAGGGTGCTGCAAGCTCAGAAGTGAATTTAACATCACATTTCTACACAACACGTTTCTAAGCAAACAAATAATGAAACAGATTAACCGGTTTTGCGCTTTTATTTTGTAGGAATCCATAAATAAACAGTTTTGTTGCTGGATCGGGTCAGACCTCCTCCTACATCACCCCGCTTCTCCTCCAGCTTCACTGGCTGCCAGTCAACTTCAGGGCTCATTTCAAGATCCTGGTTCTGGTCTATAGGGCCTTACATGGACAAGCACCATCTTACATTGGTGATCTTCTTAGTCCCTACACCCCCAGCAGGTCCCTGAGGTCCAGTGATCAAAGTCTACTGGTTGTGCAGCACCAGGCTGAAGACCAAAGGTGACAGATCATCTGCTGCTGTGGCCCCCAGACTCTGGACCTCTCTCCCCCTGAGCCTGAGATCAGTGGACTCAGTGGTCTCCTTTAAAAAGCAGCTGAAGACTCACTTGTTCATGCTGGTTTTTGTATGACCTTCTTCACCACTCTCTCTTTATTCTGCTCTCCCCACCTATTCCATCTTCCTCAGGATCCACAGATTTCCCTCTTTCCTATTCACTCTCTCTCTTTCTTATTTTTTTATCACAATTGTCTAATTTTGCTCATTTTAAATATATTTTTAAACATTTTCTAAATGCTTTTTTATATTTTTACATTTTTTTGTTTTTGTGAAGCGCCTCGTGATTTTTATCTTGAGAGGTGCAATAGAAATTATACTTTCTTCATCTTCTACCGCAGCAGAGCTGTCAGGTGTTTGTGTTCGAGATTAAAGCAGAGCGGAGACGTTCAGAGTTTGGAAAACTTTATTCAGATCAAACAGTAGATAAAAACATTAAGGCAGACCAGCAGCGAGCTGCAGAACGGCCCTTCAGGCTCCACCGTGCAAGGCCCGGTCGTTCCAACCAAATACAGAAAACCGTGTGTGTGTGTGTGTGTGTGTGTGTGTGTGCGTGCGTGCGTGTGTGTGTGTTAAGCAGCTTGGCGTCTCTTCCAGAGAGCCCAACCTCCAGATTCATCAGCACATCTTGTGGGTCAAAAGGGCCATAAAAATGACCAGGTTTTCACTTCCTGTTGACATGAACCTCCACAACTATCACATCAATCATATTTTTGCTCTCATATTTTAAAATGTTTGCTCTCTTGCAGATGATGAAGTAAGTTTGTGGCCCCGCCCCCACCCCGGTACTGGTCGGACTGGACTCATTCATCAGTCTTTTTGGCCCAGGCCATGTCGTCTGATCGAGGTTTCTCTCCGGTCAGGTGTTGGATCAGACGCTCCATCCTTCTCCAGAATCCCAGCTGGTCCAGAGGGTAGTTACACCAACCTGGAATGTCACAAACCGGATTGGGAAGTTTAGGAAAGGACAGGAAGAGAGGAAGATGACCAAACGCTGACGTTTCTGTGGATCCATCAGGTTTTGGACTCTGGTAGGATTTAAAGGAAAAAATCCTTTTATTTAGTCATAAACAGTTTATTTTTAAATAAACTATCAACAAAATTAATTGATACATTCATTGTCACATCTTTTTACTTTCTTCTTTAAAGGGACTTTACGGAGTTGAATTGTTATGCTCGCGATTGCCCCCTCTGGCCAAAAGTGTAACGGCAGCTTCAATAGGAGGCTCGTGCACGAGGCGCGCATGCTGTACGTGCACACTCCTTAACGAAAATAACAGCTGAGACAGTCCTGTGTGTGTGTGTGTGTGTGTGTGTGTGTGTGTGTGTGTGTGTGTGTGTGTGTGTGTGTGTGTGTGTGTGTGTGTGTGTGTGTGTGTGTGTGGCCCGGAGAACAGGAGAACGCGCAGCTAATTAATTAAATAATTTGGTTCTGTACCTTTCTCTTCAGCACAGCCGACAAAGGTTTATGATGGGTCAGTCCTCCTGCATGCTCAGATCATTCCCTTCCCTTGCTTGACAAATTGATCCAAAATGAAAGTTGAACCCACATCTTTTTTATCTGTGAATTCAATGCCGTTCGGCGAGTCTCAAATAAAAATTTGGGCATCTTACTGTAAAAAATATACCATTAATGTAAAAAAAGAAACTCTAAAAGAACTATATTCACACCCAGAATCGTACCCAGGTCTCCTGCACGAGAGTCCAACGATTAACTAGATGAGCTAAACCACCACTGACATTTGTGGTATCTGTCATATTTATATCCTTGATGACAGCTGAAACAACGTTCAAAAAACGGTTCGGAGTGAAAATGGCTATTTTGTTGCTAATTTACAGGAAATATCTAGAAAAAAGTAGCTAAGGGTCCTCAGAAATGTAGCTAGCTTTGTCACTAGGCGTTAGGAACAGCGACAAAGTGGCACTGCCTCTCTCTCTGCTGCTAAAGCTACGGATAGCAAATGCTACGGGCGATGCCTGAGCGTGAACGCGCATGAAGCAGCCTGCTCGACCCGAGCAACTCTCTTTTTCTGTGATTTTACAGAAAAACAGGCAATCACAGTAAAAATGCCAGGGCTCATTCTACAGGACCAGGGCATTGCAGGAGACTGTATGAAGAAGACATTTATTATTTCTATACATGTTTTGGCTGTCAAACTTCCATTATGCCCCTTTAATATGTCATGATTTAATCAGCAGATTCGTCTGTTTTTGCAACTTTAATCTGGTACAAAAGAGACAACGGTTTAAGATTCCTGCTTATTTTAATGTAGTCAGAGGCTCCGCCCACTTCCCCCTTAGAGTTCAGTCAGTAGTTAGCCTATCTGTTCATCCCTCTCAGCCTCGACTCCTCCAGCACCCATCGTCTCTCGTTTTTATTCCCAACTGCTCGTGTTTAAATTTCTACAGAATTCCAGCCTCCTGTCTCATTCCCATCACTATGCAACGAGGGATGGAGGGATGTGAGAGCATTCCCAGGAGACTTCCTTAACCACACACACACTGTACGTTACTCCAGGGCTGCAGAGCTGTGACTGTGTTTGACTGCAGGCCAAAATACGTTCACAGGTGAAACAGTAAAAAACAGAATGTCAGTGTTCCAGCTCAGACTGAGAGACCATCTAAAGGCTCAGGAACCCTCTCCAGGTGTCCTGGATTCATCAGCTGACCAGAGTGTGACACTTTGAGTCTAGAATGTTCAACCTTTTGTCTGACATGTTGAATGTGAGGTTTTCAACAGTAAGCCGCAATCGTCACGTCTGGAATGAGTCTGTCTCAGATTAGTTTCTCTCTTTAGACGGTGCACAGGAGTTAAGTGCTCGCGCCGTAATAGGAAGGTTGCAGGTTCGAGCCCCACTCAGTCTGTCGCTGTCGTTGTGTCCTTGGGCAAGACACTTAACCCCCTTTGCCTGCTGGTGGTGGTCGGAGGGACCGGTGGTGCCAGTGCTCGGCAGCCTCGCCTCTGTCAGTGCGCCCCAGGGCAGCTGTGGCTACATCGTAGCTCATCACCACCAATGTGTGAATGGGTGTATGACTGATTGTGTTGTAAAGCACCTTGGGGGGTTCCAGGGCTCTCGAAAGCGCTATATCAAATACAGGCCATTTACCATTTAGGCTGGATTAGTGACAGAAATACGCTTTTGCACCAGATTGTAGTCTTTACAGTTTCACCTGTGCACGTGCACGTGCACGACAGTCTAATAAACTCTGACACACACTCATCTCTTCCTAAATCACACTGATGTAGGAAGCAGCCAATCGCTATTCAGACCCATGAGATAAAGATCATCCCACTATCATTACTACACACACACACACACACACACACACACACACACACACACACACACGCACACACACACGCACGCGCACACACACACGCACACACGCACACACACACACGCACACACACACACACACGCACACACAGGAACAGAACGACAAACTGAGAGATAAAAGTATAGTCATTCATGTGTGTTTAAGCTGAAACACACACTCACCCACAATGCATTTGTTTCTACTGTGTGTGTGTGTGTGTGTGTGTGTGTGTGTGTGTGTGTGTGTGTGTGTGTGTGTGTGTGTGTGTGTGTGTGTGTGTGTGTGTGTGTGTGTGTGTCATCTCTGTTAGGTTGTAAAAAATTCAGGTTTTGTTTAATTTCATTCTCCTCCTTTCTCCACATGATTCTGCTTTTTCCATCCCTCTAATACCCCTACCTCCTACCCCCACGTGACCCCCCCCCCCCCCCCCCCCCCCCGCCTGTGAAGTCCTATTTGTTAGAGCAGACAGCAGGTTAGCATTAAATATACATGGGGATCGTCAGGCGGTGGTGAACACAAAGGCAGCGAGGCGAGCCTCGGAGGAATCTGCACCGGGTCCAGGCAGCAGGAGCAGGGGGCCACCGCGGTCCCCCGTGGCCCCCTGTCCCCGACCACCACCTCCTTCCCTGCTCGCACAGGTTAGGAACCCAAGAGGAGGTGAGAGCAACCAGAGCACGTATGCAAGTGTGTTCTTGTGCAGGCACACACTTCCAGCGCGCCGCCCCCGTCGACTCACACATCTGTCGTCCACTGGGGCGCAGCGTGACGTACAAGCTGAGTCCCCCATGTGCATCCTCCCTCTGTCGCTCTCACCCAGATGCAAACAGAATACCGAGTGTTACCGAGGCCTCCCGTCTCCAAAGGCCCGTGAGCACGCTAACACAACTTTTTCTTTTCTCATTTAAAAACCAGACTGTTGTTGTCTTAATGGGCCAGTAAACACAATCAGAGCAGGCTGGAAGCTCAAATGAAGATCTAAAGCAGCCACAGTCACCAAGTCTCCAACAGAACAGCTGAAAAGGACAAGTCGTGGATAACAACTATATTGTAATCAGCTCTATAACCGTAGTACAGAGTTGGAACGGGCCCTGCCACCAGAGTTCAGCAGGTTTCTGATGAAGGTACTAATCCTGATGCTCCATCTGGGAAGTCTGGACCGTCACTTTCTGAAGCTAAATGATTTATTCTGGATATCAGTCTATCCGCGCTCCAGACTACATTCACACCATCTGGAGGGTCTGAGTGATATTTAAGTGCTTCATGTGGCGTTCCTGTCGCTCTGAGGTTGTGATTCCTCATCTAAAGTTCCTCAAGTCGGACATCTGGAGGAAACAAACGCTTTATAAAAGTCAAGATTTTTCATATTTCCAAATATTTGACTCCAGATTTTCCATTTCTTTTATAACTATTATTTTTATTATTACACAGTGTAACTGTGGTGATTTAAACTCAATAGTAGTGATCATTTTACACGAGGAGTCCCGATAGAAGCAGCAGGACCAGGTAACCTTCAGACTGATCCATGCTTGGCTTCTGGGTTCATCGTCTCCTCCACGGATCATTCCAGAGATGAAACCAAGATGGCCGCATGCTGAGACACGACTGAGTCACGGTTGTGAAACAGCCGTCCTGGAGACAAACATGGACGCTCCTACCTGTAGTGATGCAGTAATACGTCTCATGTGGCGAGACGTGGTGGATGCGGTGGTGTTTCCGTGGTAACACCAGATGCCAGTCCTGAAGCAGCGTGACCCATCGAGGGAGACCGAAGTAGGAGTGGCTCCACTTATGAATCTGATTGGTCAGTGTCACAAAGAACGCCAAGGCAAAGACGTAGCAGTCCCAGGGGTAGGACGCCACCAAGGCCTCTGAGAGGAGATGGAGACAGATGTGACATTTGAAATTTTAGTCAACGTTAAACGACCAGCGGGGTTTACACACA
This sequence comes from Nothobranchius furzeri, assembly GCF_043380555.1. NCBI lineage: Eukaryota > Metazoa > Chordata > Actinopteri > Cyprinodontiformes > Nothobranchiidae > Nothobranchius > Nothobranchius furzeri. Next base: position 81,321,109 of record NC_091744.1, read on the forward strand.
CACACACACACACACACACACACACACACACACTAGAACACTTTTCTCCTGGTATCTGACAGAAAGTCCCACCATTAGAACGTTCTTTGAGGGTTTCGGGTGCTTTACGGACAAATCTTTTGTATGATGACGTTTTCTGAAGCCGCCCTTATTTGTGACTGAAAATGAAATTATCCCGTCTTCAGGAGCATTTTTCTAAAATTTCTCCCTTTTTTTATTCAGATCTTTTAAAATAATTTTGCTATTTTACCTCATATTTTTCTTGTGAAGCACCTCGTGATTTTTATCTCGACAGGACGGACGGACTGCGAGCAGCTTTTCGTTTCACGTTCAGATGCAGGCGAAGCTGCAGCTCAGCTGAGGGAATAAAGTGCTTTACCAACTGTGACAAAGTGGCACCGAAACTGAATTTTACACAGCGAGCGGCGATGCAAAGCTGTGAACCAGAAGAATGAGTCAGAGGACGGGAAAGCATCAATCTAACAGAGACAGGTGGTGAAAAAGCCTCAAGTCGGAGCCAAGATGTGAGGAACAATCGGTGACATTTCTGTTAACGGCGAACAGGAAGTAAAACCTTTCTGCGTCATGAGAAGCGAGGGATTCATCTGATGAACACGTCTGATTTTCCTGCCCTTTGTGTTTTATCTGTTTTTAGGTGTTATTTATTTATATGGTTGTTATCACTGATCTGATTGGCTAACTCAGGCCCAGGGGCCGTTTGTGGGCCGCATTTCTAACGGTAGAGTTTAGTCTCCAGCAGGCTGTTGATTTCGCTTCATAAACATTTTGTTTGCTCATATTTTAACAGATGTGTCCATTTCAATAATATAAAACATTTTTAAACATGACCCTAAACAATTTTTTTTCTATTTTTTTAATTAAAAATAGCATTCCGTTGCTCACAACAACGTAGACGCTGACATTTTTGGCCCTCCTGTTGAAGAGTTTGGTCATCGATGGGCTAACAGCTAGTCTCTGCGACCTTCTCAGCAGACCAAGGTGCTGAACACAACCATAAAACTCGCAATAAGAACAAATGTAATGCTGTTATCATGAAAAGAAAGATCATAAAATCGTTAAAAGAATGTTGAATAAAAACAGGAAACTAACATAAAAACCAGCTAAAAACAATCAAAGATCAAGATGTTGCAACCCCTAACGGTGAAACGCCATCACATAAAAACGAGACTTAAGGAGAGACTTAAAAACCAGAAGCGATGGCGCCTGCCTAACACTCAGAGGTAACTGGTACCAGAGCGCTGGAGCCAGATCGCCCCTCGGTCTGTTTTTGGAGCGGGAGACCACCAACAGGTCTCGCTTAGCCGAACGAAGAGACCAAGATGGGGTTTGTCTGTGCAGTTGTGCTGACAGTTAGGACTTAGACTAGCTGTTAGCCCATCAGTCTTGAAGGACATAAACTATTTCTCCTCACAGAGGCCGTTCGGGATTTGTGGATTCCTCGGTGTTGCTCCCTTTCCTTTTCTTGCTTCACCCTGTCGTAGTGCTAAATGTTCACAACGAATGAATGAATTGTTTATCTTTTACACCAAACACACCTTAATGTGTCTGAAATGTTTTCATCATCGCGTTTTTAAAATGAAACCGAGCGGCTTCTTGAATTCTCCAGCAGCAGGCTGAGCGTGGCGCTGATCTGACCTGACAGGTGACAAACGCATCAGGACTCACAGCAAGGACCAACTCTTCTCAGCGTTTGTTGTAAATCTGGTTCTGACCCAAAATGGGTCTGGTTTTATCCGAACATCCGGCTTTCTGCTGAACTTTTGTCTCGAGTCTTTGAGCTGAAATGACTTACAGCTGTCCTCTCCATCCTCCTCCTCCTCGTCCCTCGTTCTGGTTAAAACTACAATCTCCTGACCCCAGTTCAAGTGCAGACATGACAGCTGGAGATGTCAGCTTTCCCCTCTAACGCCGTCTCTGTCCGCTGACCGTCTGACGCTGTGAGGATCTGGACATGACAGGTTTAGATGTCATCTCACCGCTACATGACCCTCCGCTGCCCCCCCACCCGCCCCGAGAGCCCCCGTCGTCACCAAGTGCTCTCAGCCTCCGACTCTTAGTGGCGACCTCTTCAGGAGCGGACATGACAGGTGGAGACGTTGCTGCGTTTCCTTCTCTGTTTGGTGACCTTGTGACCCCCATGGTGATCTGACAGGTGTGGATGTCGCCTACGGGTCTTCACTCCTGATCCTTCATGGCGAACATCACCTTTTATTTACCCGTCTGAAGAGGTTCTCACTTTAAACCTGGTTTTCTTACTTATGGAATCATTTGATTTCACCAAACTTCTGCAATCTACAGATGTCCTGATGGAGAAACGGGACCAAGCTGCTTCCAGGGGCGCAGATAGGACAAAGTTCCAATGTACCCTCCCCCAAACACATACACACACTATTGCAAGAGCCTTAACTAGAGCTCAGTCAGTTTGTGTAATTTCAACCAATGTTTACGTAAAAACTAACACTTTTATATACGTGTTTGAAGCCATTATGCATTTGTTATTCTCCCAATCAATTACTAACCAAAATCTCATGCTTTATGCAAAACATTAAATGATATTCAGCATAGCAATCTTTACAGAAAACATAAAAGCCCTAAAAAACTGCACATAAAATATAATAAGAAACAATATTCACTTACCACTTAGAGCAGTAGTTCCCAAACTTTTCAGCCTGACCAACCGATGTTCCTTCGTATTTTACGTTATTTAGAATTTTTCATTATATTTTGAAAGTTTTTATTTATATATAAATATATAAATCTCTTTTTACATTTTATATTTTACTTTTTTTATGATTATGTGGCACACTTGACTTCCATATATAACGCATCGGCATCTGCCTCTTTTTTACGGCTTTTTTTTTTCACATTGTCGCTACGTCTGTCACGTTAGCGGTGTTTCACCATAGTTTCTACACCCATCACGTCCCAGAGAAGGTTAAACCAACATCAAACCCAACGTTTGGAGCTCGTAAACTCAAAACACCTCTCGTGCAGCACCAGCTGTCTGATGCTGCAGCAGCGTCAATCTTCTGGGCTGGATGAGTGAATTTCTTCATCAGAGTCAATATTCTGCTTCATAATCAGAGTCAGTCATGACCAGACAAAGTGATCAGTCAACAAAGACCAGACCTGCCGGCAATTATACGTTTTATCTAATATTTGCGCTCTTCATGCTGCACACATCTCCTCCTCTCCCCGACTGGGAGCCTCACGGCGGGAGGCGATTTTCAAACTCTAAAAACTCCCAAACTTTGCTCAGCCTGAAGGTTCCACATCTCCACTATCTTCTGGTGTAAAGTAGTAACTTCATGAGGGATCATATTTGTAGATGAGACTTGTTAAAGTCAGCAATGAGGCTTTGGCGCTTATAACGAGTAAGTCCCAACACTGACAACGACGTACTGAAACTAGAACCAACACGCATAAACAGACAGATCGGCCCCGCCTACTTACACTGTTGGTCTTTTTTTAAATACGCAGTAATCGCTGCTTTCCTTTTTCGCTTCATCCTGCATCCTAACAGCAACCACTTTGGCGCCTCTGGAGTCGGTGTTTGTTTACGTCATGCTGCATTCAATGTAACTGGAAAAAGGAGCTTCAAGGGCTAAACCTCCAATTTTGTTTTCTTTCTTGCCTCAGTGCGGGGGACAGGTGGGTTGATCTGAATCTGGGGGGGGACAGGCCCCCCATCCCCCACCCTATCTGTGCGGCTGGCTGCTTCACCTGCGTTCTTGCTGCATCAAGTCCAATGTTTTGTTTTGTCGACTCAGTCTGGACTCAGCTCAGGCAGCACCGCACAGTTCGTCGCTTCATCCTTTAACTCATTCACTGCAGAAGTCGTCATTTTTAAGCACCTCGTACCATCCAACTGGCATTTTTTTACTGTGTGGGCATCAGAACGAGCCGCCGCACTGTGAGAACAAACGTCCCAGCTCTAAAGTCGATCTTCATCCGCATACTTCACACGTCACGTGATCAGGAAGCAGAAATCCATGTGTTAGGAGATCGTTTTGGGCCGCTGCTGTAAAAAAAAGTGAGGCGCGAACCGGAAAAGCGTCTGCCGATCACAATTCAACAACGGATTATGAAAGAACGGATAACGCTCGGAACGCGCGGGTTCTTCCTGATGTAAGAGGTGAGTCTCCGCTTTGTTTTGGCGTCGACATCATCCTAGTGCGCAACGTTCTGCGACTCTTACAAAAACAGTGAAAACGGTGAAAAACGCGGGCAGCGAAGGGCTTTACCGATTAGGAAACGGCTGGCAGTGAATGAGTTGAAGGTCTGGCTCCCATACAAACCGTGTCAGGCTTCTTCTTACTGACATACCACTGCTCGCTCTGAGCTACAAATCTATCCTGATCATGAACGTGTTCTCCACCCCTATCACCTGCATCAGGAGGGGAACAAAGCTGGTCTCGTCTACGTCACTGGGAAAATTCATGGACCGGCCCATCTCTGCATGGGACCGCCCACGTGAAGCAGAATGTGTCTCGTCTGCTAGCAGCTAAACGTTAGCATTAGCACCAACACAACATGGGGAACTCGTTCAGGATTGTGTAATTAGTAGAGATAAAACAGCAACGTTGCATTTTAATTTAAAGGTGAATTATGTAGGAATAACATCGAGGCAGTGGCTTCTTAGGGGTAAAACTTCTGGGTCGCTCCTGTTTACGGACTTTGGTTCTTTACTGCTGCATTCTGGTGGTTGGTGACGGATGGTTTTGTGATCATTTCTGAATAAACTGATTGATTATTGTACCTTTGAGGAACAGGACTAAATCCCCCCCCCCCCCCCCCCTAAATAAAGTTTATCTTTCACCAAATAGAATATCTACTAAGACATCACAATATAACTGTAGACACATTACTTGTGTGTGTGTGTGTGTGTGTGTGTGTGTGTGTGTGTGTGTGTGTGTGTGTGTGTGTGTGTGTGTGTGCGCTCTGTCTTCTCGATCCCCAGTGAGTCGTGGTGGATGGCTGCTTATACTGAGCCAGGATTCTCTGGAGGTTTCTTCCTGTTAAAAGGGAGTTTTCCTCTCCACTGTCGCTGCATGCTTGCTTAGTATGAGGATTGCTGTATAGTCACTGACACTAGTCAGTGACTTGATGCAATTTGCTGGGTTCCTTATATAGGACACATTATTTCTGATTGGCTTAATGAACTGTGAATTGGAATGTTTATTATGTGAAGTGCCTTGAGACGACTCTTGTCGTGATTTGGCGCTATATAAATAAACTTGAATTGAATTGAATTGAATTGAATTGAATTGAAACCAGAGCTTTCCTTCAGACTAGAGACATCAGCAGATTTATTGTAAAAACAACTGAAACAGATGTTTAAAGATGCAGCTAATGTGATTTACAGACAGTTTCAGATGTTTTCCAGCAGCTTAACCCCACAGCGCTGTTCTTAACACGAACTTTAACCCAACTAACTAGTGTCAGCTGACCCGCTCTCCTCCCATTAGTGACCTTTAAGCTGGAGTTGAAGTGCAGACATGACAGGTGGAGATGTCACCTCCTCAATAACAGCTTTGGCTTTTTCTCCTGCTGATCCTCCACCTCCAGTCCCTCCCTTCCTGCCCTGTGCTCACGGGGTCAGAACACACAGCCACCACCAGCTCCTCGTACCATCCAACAACTTCCAGGACATCCACACTTTAAGGAGCGAGATGCTGCTGCAGACAGCTGGAGAGTGTCGCTGACCTTCTGAAGTCCTTACCTTCACTTCACGGTCGGTCTTGTTGTAAACATGCTTAAACACGGCTCGTTTAAATAAACAGGTGTGTGTGTGTAACAGCTACCTGGTGTGTGTGTGAGGAACTTGTAAGTCATGTGAGCCAGCGGTAGGATTGGGATCATACAGTTGTCGCCATTGGTTTCGATGAAGTCATGGCGAGTGATGGCAGTCGGATCGATGTGGTGTTCCCTGAATGGTCTGATAAACGCCTGCATGGCGAAAAAACAAAGAGAAGAATCAGTTCCGTAAAACACGGCGATCTTGTGTTTTTGTGCATAATTAATCAGCGGCTCGTTGGAGCAGCGATGCACCGAGACCAGAAACCTTTTTCTGACTAATCTGTGAGCAAGTTTTGTTTTGCAGCTAATAGAAACTCCATGAGTGGGCGAATCAGACAAGCCGCTAAACGCTGGCAGGAATCAAACTGAACGAAATAATGAATAAACTCTGAACACACACACACGTGCACACACACACACACATGTGCACGTGCACACACACACACACACATGTGCACGTGCACACACACACACACACACATGTGCACACACACACACACACACACACATGTGCACACACACACACACACACATGTGCACACACATGTGCACAAACACACACACATACACACACGTGCACAAACACACACGTGCACACACACACACACATGTGCACACACACACACACACACACATGTGCACACACGTGCACAAACACACATGTGCACACACACACATGTGCACACACACACACGTGCACACACACACACACACACATGTGCACACACACATGTGCACAAACACACACACATACACACGTGCACAAACACACACGTGCACACACACACACACACAAACATGTGCACACACACATGCACAAACACACACACACACGCTTGTACATACATGCACATGTGCACACGCTCAATATACACACACACCTTCTCTCCACCCTTAGCAATGCTTAGCATTGTGAACATATCCATCATCCTAAAACCCTTTCAGAACAGCAGTCGGCTCACACACACACACACACACACACACACACACACACACACACACACACACACACACACACACACACACACACACACACACACACACACACACACACACAAGCAACCTGTGGATGCTGAACAAGAACGGAAAGTATGAAGTTCAAAACACACACACACACACCTGCATGGTGCAGGCAGACACCTGTCAGAGAGCACGGAGGTCTCAAATGAAAGACTGAATCCGAATCTCTGAAGCTCAAAAGAGGACAAAGAGAAACACCCACAAGCACACGCAGGATAAAGGTAATTTATTTCCCTAGGTGGAAAGAGCAAAAAGAGGGAAGGTGTGTGTGTGTGTGTGTGTGTGTGTGTGTGTGTGTGTGTGTGTGTGTGTGTGTGTGTGTGTGTGTGTGTGTGTGTGTGTGTGTGTGTGTGTGTGTGTGTGTGTGTGTAGCATGGAAGCATCAGCATGAAGACTCATTATTGTGGGCATGGTGGATGGGTGCCACTGCAAACGCCAGAGCTATCTGTTGATATCTTTGCAATTATGCGTCCATCTCTGTCCCCGTCTCTCTTCCCATCAGCCCCTCCTCTCACCGCCGCCCTCAGCTAGATGAAAGGCCGGCTAAGCCGTGGAGGTCGTGCCGAGCGGGGCGGCTCCGGCGCTCCCAGTTAACGGCGGGCTGCCGGTCGCTGCGTGTCCTCTAATCCCACACCGTTTAACGGCCAGCGTGGCACGACATCCGTTAATCACCGGCTCACATCGCCCATCACCCCAGCAACCAGCGCTGTCCCACTGCTAACACAGACACACCCTTCCACCCCCTTTTTTGTCCTACCAACCTGTTTTTTTTTTACTGTCAGCCTCTCTTTTTATTTTTAGACCAAATTTCTTCTTGATTTTCATCGCTCCGCCTTTGTTGTTCCTAATCTGTGAGTTTAATCTAACTTATGTCATTTAACTGATCCTCCATCAAAACTCCAATCAGCTCACAGGAGAGACGCGTTAAAGCACCGGCGCTTTTAAACAATGACAAGAGGAGTAAAACAGACCAGGAGGAGGAATCTTCAAACATATTTTCCTAAACTGGAAGCACATCTGGCAAATTTCAGAGTGAATCGAGCATCATTGGGAACTAATGAGCGTGACTTTGTCCTCAAAGTAGTCTCATTAGAGGACGGCTAAATCCTTGTTGAGTCAATTAAAGCTCGGCAACATGACGACTAAAAAACTACAGCATGGCCCAAAGCCTCGCCGAGGAATTGTTGGAAGCACTACGGGGAAACTGGAGCGCTTTTTAAGACACTGCTGCAATTTCAGGTCTGTAGAGAGAAAAGATTTTAAGGCTTAAATCCAAATAAATTGTAGTCGAATGATTTCTAACGAAGAATGAGGCCAATCTACTGTTTCTTTATGCTGCAGGAACGACCCGGCTTTTAGTGAAGATGTCAGAAATGTAGTTTGTTTTATCCAAAATGATCTTTTTGAGCATCTGACAAAACCAAGACCCGATCCGATAAGAATAAAGGAGCTGTCCTTTACTTTTTTTTTAATTAAAGGGGCATTATGGAAGTTTGACAGCCAAAACATGTATAGAAATAATAAATTTCTTCTTCATACATTCTCCTGCAATGCCCTGGTCCTGTAGAATGAGCCCTGGCATTTTTACTGTGATTGCCTGTTTTTCTGTAAAATCACAGAAAAAGAGAGATGCTCGGGTCGAGCAGGCTGCTTCATGCGCGTTCACGCTCAGGCATCGCCCGTAGCATTTGCTATCCGTAGCTTTAGCAGCAGAGAGAGAGGTAGTGCCTAGCTAACTTTCACTAACGCCTAGTGACAAACCTAGCTACATTTCTGAGGAATAGGGTTGTCACAGTAACCGGTGTAGCGGTAAAAAAAAAGTTGACAATAATAATAATAATAACCGTCTTGTTTTTTTTTTAAAAAATGATCTCGGTGGGTTACCGTGGCTGCGGTGTAGGCGCGGTGACCCTTACCAGCCACCGTATCATCTGCTGAAGTTGCTGGCGGCACATGCGCACTTTGTTGTTTACAACCAAAACTTTCTTGAGGCTAAAGCTGAAATAATGGCCAAAGGAGGAGACGGCAGCACTCAGGACATGTATTATCCCTCAAAGAAGACAAAGTGGGAAGTACAGGCATCTTTTGGATATTTGAAGAATGCCGAGGGACAGTTAATAGAAGACGGCTATCCTGTTTGCAGCACGTGCAGAAAAAGTGTCTGTGAAAGGCAGCAACGCTTCAAATCTCATGACACATCTGCGTGACCATCACCCACAACTCTACAGTTAACGCAAGGCAAGCTAACGTTAGCGCTTTAGCTAAAATGCATGATTTGCAGGATTTGGGTTGAGGGAGAATGCAACGAGTCGCTATATAAAGCAGCCAAAACACTGCTACCTGCATATAAACCGTGTCGCGGACACCCCCATGTTGAAATGACGCTTTGCATTACGGGGCTCCCAGGGGCAGATAAGAGTTGGTCTCTCTCCGAGAATAATTATGAATTTAACAACGATTACTGCCTGATGACATTTTCCTACATCTGCAAAGCTCACTGGAAGGACACAAACCGAGGACAATATTTTCCTGATATAGGGTTTATTACTCAAGTAAGGGTAAAAAAGTATCTGATTAGAAGGCTACTTGAGTACTGAGTATCATCTGATGTAATACTTTTAAAATGATGACATCACACAGATAAAAAATAAGAAGTTATGGGCAAATATTGTATTTTAAAGACTAAAGGGGAAAAATGTAAACAAATAAACAACATAATTACAAAATAACACATTTTAGGCTAAATTAGGCACAAACTGAGGACAATATTTTCCTGACATACAGGGTTTATTTAGTTGTCTGAAAATGTAACACGTTTAAAAAAATACAGCGATAATACCGAAAACCGTGATCATTTTGGTCACAATACCCGTGACGTTAAATTTTCACACCGTGACAACCCTACTGAGGACCCTTAGCTACTTTCTGTAGAACTTTCTTCTAGATATTTCCTGCAAATTAGCAACAAAATAGCCATTTCCGCTTCGAACCGTTGTTTGGTTTGACGTTGTTTCAGGTGTTATTAAGGATATAACAGTTACAGATGCTATGAATGTTACTAGAGTGTAGCTTACCTTGTAAGATGTCTGACTCCCATGCAGAAGTCCTGGGTTTGATTCTGGGTGTGAACGTAGTTTATTTAGAGTTTCTTTTTTACATTAATGGTATATTTTTTTACAGTAAGATGTCCAAATTTTTATTTGAGACTCGCCGAACGGCATTGAATTCACAGATATAAAAGATGTGGGTTCAACTTTCATTTTGGAACAATTTTTCAAGCAAGGGAAGGGAATGATCTGAGCATGCAGGAGGACTGACCCATCATAAACCTTTGTCGGCTGTGCTGAAGAGAAAGGTACAGAACCAAATTATTTAATTAATTAGCTGCGCGTTCTCCTGTCCCCCCCCCCCCCCCCCCCCCACACACACACACACACACACACACACGGGACTGTCAGCTCTCAGAGCTCTGTGAAGCTGACCCCCTCACTGATAAAAAAACGCGTTAATATTCAGAATCAGAAATCAGAATCAGAAAAAGCTTTATTGCCAGCGCTCCAGCGAACCAGAGCATAGGAACTTGACTCCGCAGCACAGCCTGACCAAGGTTACACACACACACATGTAGACAGAACAGATACAGGCAGACTACGAGAGCAGCCATAACGGCGCTCATTTCAATTAGATGAAAAGGGGATTACACGAGGATAAATTGAGGGAGGGGAAAAAAGGCATACCAGAGTTACTCCCGGCAGGGCATAGCTTTACTATGCAAAAAAACGCCTCAAACATATAAGCACGAGCATCAACAATTCACAACGATTCCGGATCTGTAAAAAAAAATATCACGTATCACGTGTCGACTCCATTTACGATCACATGATCTTATTGGACCATCCCTACTTCTGGAAGCATAGGCTGATGTTTGGAGAATCACAGAGGGCCGGTGGCTGGAACGTTCAGCAACTCACCCACTTTCATCAGAGGATCGAGCCAGGGAGTGGGCGGGCTTTTAGAAAACAAGATGGCGGCTCCTGTAAACAGAATTACATGGCTTCCCTCTTCAGCAGCTGAAGCAAATGAAGACAAATCTTGGAAATGTTCAACACAGCATAATCAGTACAGGAACAGATGATAGCTGAACTGGGCCTCTAGGTTCTGGATCAGCTGGACCTGGTTCCTGTAGCTCAGTAACGTTAACCTCTACTATCGGTGTTAGAATGCTGTCACACCGCCTAACCCGAACAAAGATGGTTTCACAATGAAAACCTCAGAGAGGAGCTCAGAGGAACACCTAAAAACACAAAGCTGCAGAAAGAAACAAACGACACGACGCAGAGAGAATGAGTCTTTAAACGTCGACTTCTGCCGTCTAACAGGAAGCAGCGTTAGCCTCAGGTGTTCTGCTTCCTGTTAGGCTTTGATATTCAAACTAACCTTAAACGGCACAAAACACCTCAGCAGTTCAAACACACACGGACACACACACATACATACGCGTGCAGACACACA
>NC_091744.1:81334960-81392460 GCF_043380555.1 Nothobranchius furzeri
GTAAACACTCTATATGGTTTCATTTTATTACATTTGTTTGATGGTACCATATTAAAAATATGAAACATTTTAATAAACGTTTACAGTAAATGCTTGTATTTTTGTGTCAAAATGTCACAAAAATACCAAAGAAACTTGGAAGTCAAGTAAAGAAAGTGTGCGGGATCATGGGTGAATGTTCTGGTGTTGCTGTGTGAAACAACGATGCAGTGATTTTTGAGTTTTTGCAGGTTTTCAGAGTGAACGCTCACCTTCCCGATGACGGGAATGTCCACGGATCCCCAGGTGTCAGCGCCCCAGTGGACGATCCCTGAGGCAAAATCTGCCGTCACTATTCCGAGAACTGGCTCAGGAAGGGAAAAAAGACAATGTGGGATTAGTACCAGATAAGGTCCACACCTCTAAAACAGTCTCTTAGGTTTGTTTTATTATTGTGTTAGGAGTAACACATTACAAAAGTAATGAGTTACAGACTACTTTTTTATAGTAACAGAGTATTTTAGCTCATTACTTAAGCAAGTATGGCAACTAGGGCTGAGCAAAATGATTATTTTTTCGATGCATCGATTAATCTAGCGATTAATTTGTCAATTTGATTAGATTTTGTTTTGATTCAATTGTTGATTATTTCAATTGAGGTGGTTTGGGCATCAGGTCAGGATGCCTCCTGGACGCCTCCCCGGGGAGGTGTTTCGGGCATGTCCTGCCGGCAGGAGGCCCCCGGGTCGACCCAGGACACTTTGTTGAGGTTGCATCTCCAATCTGGTCCGGGAACGCCTTGGGGTCCTGCTGGTGAAGAAGGCCGGGGAGAGGACGGTCTGGAGATCCCTAGTTGGGATGCTGCCCCCGCGACCCGGACCCGGATAAGCGGAGGAAGACGACGACGATTATTTCCCCATTATTTGACTTGTATAGCAGTTTGATTATTACTAATTTATGTATCTCAATGAAATAAAGGCAAATTTCTTCATTTGAACACATTTTAATAAAAAAAAATTAAAAGTAAAATTGTTGTAATAGTAGTAAAATCTCATGTTAGAGGTAACATTTAACAAAAAATTAAATGTTGTGCAAACTATTCATATAAATCAAGGAAAATTCATAACAAAAAAAATAAATAAAATATAAATAGCAGCAATGGCGTATTTTAACAACATTCATTTGGCTTTCTGCAAAAAACTGTTCTTCATTTTCAAAATAAAATCAATTTTGAATTTTCTATTGTTCATGGTAAATGGCCTGTATTTGATATGGTGCCTTCTAGAATCCTAGAACCACCCCGTAGCGATCCTCCAGCAGAACCCGAGCAGCCGGGACCTCAGGTTGGCTGAGTGACGGTACGCAGGAAGCATAGAACCCAGCCGGTGGGCCACCACCAACCCGTCCACGTTTCTAATAGATTTTCCCCGCTCAGTGACGCACCCACTGACAAGCCGACTCTGATCATTGGCAGCTCCATAGTCAGAAACGTGGCATTAGAGGCTCCAGCAACCATAGTTAAATGTTTGCCTGGGGCCAGAGCGGGCGACATTAAATCTTACCTGAAACTGCTGGCTAAGGATAAGCGTAAATACAGTAAGATTGTTATTCACGCTGGCGGTAACGACACCCAGTTACGCCAATCGGAGGTGACTAAAATTAATGTTGCTTCGGTGTGTAAGTTTGCCAAAACAATGTCGGACTCTGTAATTTTCTCTGGCCCCCTGCCTGATCGGACCAGTGACAACATGTTTAGCCGCATGCTGTCCTTCAACCGCTGGTTGTCTAGGTGGTGTCCTGAAAACAACATGGGCTACATTGATAATTGGAAAACTTTTTGGGGAAAACCTGGTCTGATGCGAAGAGATGGCATCCATCCCTCTTTGGATGGAGCAGCTCTTCTTTCTAGGAACATGGCCAGTTTTATTAGTCCTCCATGACAACCCAGGGTCCAGACCAGGAAGCAGAGTCGTAGTTTAACCCACCCCTCTGCAGCTTCTGTACTGTTACCCACCCACTACCCCATAGAGACAGTGTCCTGCCCATAGCCAAAACCACACAGATTAAATATCAGGCTTAATAAAGCAAACCATGGAAATCTCATAAATATTAGAACAAATTCAACTGAACAGAAAATTAGAAAAATTAAATGTGGGTTGTTGAACATTAGATCCATTTTTTCTAAGACTTTGTTAGTTAATGACTTGATTTGTGATAATCAGATCTCTTTGCTCTCTCTCACAGAATCCTCGCTGCAGCAAGAGGACTATGTTAGTTTAAATGAGTCGACACCTTTTAATTATTTAAATCATCATACTGCTCGAAGTACAGGGCGAGGAGGAGGAGTAGCAACCATTTTTCATTCGGACTTATTAATCAGTCCCTTACCAATTAATAGCTACCGTTCGTTCGAGCATCTTATTCTTAGTTTTCCTAATCAAGATTGCAAAACTGTAAAACCACTCTTGTTTGTAGTTTTATATCGTCTACCAGGCCCTTACTCTGAGTTTTTGGATCAGATCTCTGATTTTTTATCTGATTTGGTGCTAAATACTGATAAGGTCATTGTAGTGGGGGATTTTAATATTCATGTGGACATTGAAAATGATAGCCTCAACATAGCCTTTAGTAATATCTTGGACTCAATTGGTTTTACTCAAAGAAAACATAGCTCCACCCACTCCTGCCATCATACATTAGACCTTGTGCTGACTTATGGCATAGAGTGTGAAGAAATAACGATATTTCCACATAATCCAGTCCTTTCGGACCACTTTTTGATTACCTTTGAGTTTTATATAATTGAGTTCTTGAGACATGAAAGTAAATTTCACTATAGTCGGTCTCTATCTGACAACGCTGTTGCATCTTTTAAATCAACTCTTCCATCTTTACTATCCTCAGCATCTCAGAAGCATGTAGCAGAGGACAATATTTTCAGTTCTAGCCCCTCACAAATTGATGCCTTAATTCATCATGTTAATTCCTCTTTACGTGTGGCATTAGATGATGTTGCCCCTTTAAAAATGAAGGTAATTAGGGACAGGAAGTTGGCTCCCTGGTTTAATTCTCATTTACGAGCCTTAAAACAAAACTAGGAAATTGGAGAGAACATGGCGCTCTACGCACCATGAGGAGGCCTACCTACCCTGGAAAAATAGTCTTGTGCTTTATAAAAATAAGCTTTGACAAACTAGAATTGCTTATTTCTCAGCATTAATTGAGGAGAATAAGTATAATCCTAAATTTCATTTCAGTACAGTTGCCAAACTCACACAGAATCATAGCTCTGAGCCATCTATTCCCTTAGCCCTCAGCAGCAATGACTTCATGGGATTTTTTACAAGTAAAATTAATTCTATTAGAAATAAAATCTTTAGCATCCTCCCTAATGCGATTTCTTCTTCCTCAGTAAGTGAGGCAGCATCAGAGGTAACTGTAGAACCTCATCTGTGCTTGAACCGTTTTGATCCAGTTGAGCTTTCAGTTATCAAAAATATTAGCTTCATCTAAACCTTCAACTTGCATTTTGGATCCAATCCCAACCAAATTATTTAAAGATGCATTTCCTTTGGTTACTGCCCCCATTCTAGATATAATCAATCTATCCTTAGTAAATGGATATGTACCACAGGATTTTAAGGCTGCTGTAATCAAAGCTTCACTTAAGAAGCCTTCTCTGGATCCAGATGACCCAATGAATTATAGACCAATATCTAACCTTCCATTTTTATCCAAAGTCCTGGAGAAAATAGTGGCCATCCACGTATGTGAGCATTTAAACACTAATGCTCTGTTTGAGGAATTTCAGTCTGGTTTTAGAGAGTATCACAGCACTGAAACTGCGTCAGTGAGAGTTAAAAATTATATTCTCATGGCGTCAGATAAGAATCTTGTGTCTCTTCTGGTCTTGTTAGATCTCAGTGCTGCCTTTGACACAGTTGATCACAATGTTCTTTTAGAAAGACTTGAACATGTTGTAGGGATCAAAGGAACAGCGCTAGGCTGGTTTAAATCCTACCTGTCTGACAGATTTCATTTTGTAAATGTACATGACAAATCGTCTTCATACTCCAGGGTTACTTGTGGAGTACCACAGGATTCAGTGCTTTGACCAATTCTTTTTACTATATATATATGCTCCCAATTGGTAAAATCATTAGACAGCATGGGATAAACTTCCACTGTTATGCTGACGATACTCAGTTATATTTATCCATTAACCCTGATGAACCTAATCGGTTGGGTAGATTACAGGCTTGTCTTGAGGACATAAAAAATTGGATGACTCTAAACTTTTTGCTTTTAAATCAAGACAAGACGGAAGTTCTCATCTTTGGACCAGAAATCCAGAAAAGGAAATTGCTTAGTGAATCACCTGACCTGAATGGCATTAAATTAGTCTCCGAGAACAAAGTAAGGAACCTTGGTGTAATCTTTGACAAGGACATGGCATTCAAATCCCAGGTTAAACAGGTTTGTAGGATTTCCTTTTTCCACCTTCGGAATATTGCTAAGATTAGAAGCATCCTTTCCAGGAGTGATGCTGAAAAACTAGTTCATGCATTTATTACATCAACACTGGATTACTGTAATTCATTACTCTCAGGAAGTCCACAGAATATAGTTAAAAGTCTTCAGCTTGTCCAAAATGCTGCAGCTAGAGTTCTGATGAGAATTAAAAAGAGATCATATCTCTCCTGTCTTGGCTTCCCTACATTGGCTACCTGTTAAATTCAGAATAGATTTTAAGATCCTCCTTCTCACATATAAAGCTCTTAATAATCAAGCTCCATCATACATCAGTGATCTGATTGTTCCATAAGTTCCTAACCGAGCACTTTGCTCCCAGACAGCAGGTTTACTGGTGGTTCCCAGAATATCTAAAATTAGGATGGGAGGCAGATCTTTTAGTTATCAGGCTCCTCTCCTGTGGAACCAGCTCCCAGCTTTAGTCCGTGAGGCAGACACCTTGTCTACTTTTAAGACTAGGCTTAAAACATTTTTATTTGATAGGGTCTATGGTTAAAATCT
This sequence comes from Nothobranchius furzeri, assembly GCF_043380555.1. NCBI lineage: Eukaryota > Metazoa > Chordata > Actinopteri > Cyprinodontiformes > Nothobranchiidae > Nothobranchius > Nothobranchius furzeri. Next base: position 81,339,974 of record NC_091744.1, read on the forward strand.
GATGTTAGCCTAAATCAGGACAAGTGGGGGAGTAGAGGGAGGTGGAGTGTACAGTCGGTAAAGACGACTCTCCCTTGCCCTGCCTCCAACATGCCTCCATCTAAATAGGATAGATTATCCAGTTATCTTTGTAGTTATGCTGCTATAGGCTTAGACTGCTGGAGGATACACTGGCCACTTTTCACACTCTACTGCTTTCTTCTACTATCTGCTCTTTAACTGTATTATTTTCTGCAATTTCAGCTGTTAACTTCATTTTCTCTCTAAGTGTTTTTCTCCCCAGAAGAAGCTACAACGATGTTCTGCTGAGCTGTGGTGGCCTCATGGAGGGGGCCATCGTCTAACACACTGCTGCTAACCACTTAAACATTCTCTCTCTCCTGATATTAACTTTTTGCTTTCCTTGACGTTGGATGTGCTACTGCTAGTTTATCCGTTTAATTATAGATCCACTAGGATAAATACAATAAAGTTTATCTCTCACCAAATAGAATATTTACTAAGAAATCACAATATAACTATAGACACATTACTTTGTCTGTGTGTGTGTGTGTGTGTGTGTGTGTGTGTGTGTGTGTGTGTGTGTGTGTGTGTGTGTGTGTGTGTGTGTGTGTGTGTGTGTGTGTGTGTGTGTGTGTGTGTGTGTGCGTGCGCGCGCGTGCGTGCGTGCCTGCTCTGTCTTCTCGATCCCCAGTGAGTCATGGTGGATGGCTGCTTATACTGAGCCAGGATTCTCTGGAGGTTTCTTCCTGTTAAAAGGGAGTTTTCCTCTCCACTGTCGCTTTATGCTTGCTTAGCATGAGGATTGCTGTATAGTCACTGACACTAGTCAGTCACTTGATGCAATTTGTTGGGTTCCTTATATAGGAAACATTATTTCTGATTGGCTTAATGAACTGACCTGAATTGGAATGTTTATTATATGAAGTGCCTTGAGACGACTCTTGTCGTGATTTGGCGCTATATAAATAAAATGTAATTGAATTGAATTGTATTAAACAGTCAACAAGTGTTGCAGACACCATAGAAGAAGATCAACACACCACTTCCTGCAGCATTTAAAGCTGCTTTAGCAGGTTTACCGAATGAGCTGGGTTTTGAAGGCAAACACCACAGACATATATAAGTAGACGCCTCGTGGACTGGCGCTGCCCACTGGAGCTGCCGAAGTGGCCAGCCGCCATTTTAGATGGGTCTTCATTTGCCCTCATTTCTACTGAAGAAGGTGCTTACCCAACTAAAAAACACATTTTATCTAACTTTCACTAAATCAGCCACAAAATATGGCATGATGATTAAAATATAAACATAATAAAACTAAATACATAAAAATGAATTAAATATAAAATCCTATCAGGAGGCTGCGCAGTGGTTAGAGCTGTTGCCTTGCAGCAGAAGGTCCTGGGTTCGATTCCCGGTCTGGGATCTTTCTGTATGGAGTTTGCATGTTCTCCCTGTGCATGCGTGGGTTCTCTCCGGGTACTCCGGCTTCTTCCCACAGTCCAAAAACATGACTGTTGGGTTAATTGCTCTATCTAAATTGTCCTTAGGTAGGGGTGTGTGTGTGTTTGTGTGTTTGTGTGTGTGTGTGTGTGTGTGTGTGTGTGTGTGTGTGTGTGTGTGTGTGTGTGTGTGTGTGTGTGTGTGTGTGTGTGTGTGTGTGTGTGTGTGTGTGTGTGTGTGTGTGTGTGTGTGTGATTGTTTGTCCTGTGTGTCTGTGTTGCCCTGTGATGGACTGGCACTCTGTCCAGGGTGTAGCCCGCCTGATTGCCCATTGAATGCTGGAGATAGGCACCAGCCCCCCCGCAACCCTGCGTGGACAAGCGGGTTCAGAAAATGGATGGATGGATGGATGGATGGAATCCTATCAGGTAGGCAATAAAGGTCATTGGTAATCCCACATGATCTGTTTTCCATCATAAGCTGGTTGTTGTTACTGTAGGCTGCACAAAAACAGGCAGAGTTGCTCACTCTGCATTTACTTTGGAGAGTGGGGAGACCCATCCAATATGGCGGCGACACTGTTACATCCTCCAGCACCCAATGGAGCATCGAAATATTCATGTCTATGGTAAACACGGTCTCCCCTTCCCTTGGTATCTTCCCTGAGACACTTCTGCTGGAACAGGAAACCCGCATTACCAGAGGAAACGAGAGAGCTCTTAACACCTGTCTCTGTTTTCTAGGTCCAAACGTTGTTTGCTGTCCGTGATTTCAAACGGTGTTTATCTTTGGGACTCTGGTAGTTTGTCCTGAAGCTGAAGTGGCAGCAGCCGGCTGTTTCTCCTTCTCTGATGTTACTGAGCGGAGAACCTCTCACACCGGCGGTGTTCTGCTGCTGAACCCAGGGAAGAGCGGTGGTTTGGTGAGGCCGACAACCAGATGGTCCAGTGGTTAGTTTTGGTCTGAAACGTGTTATTGGTGGAGGTTTTTAGACAAATGTCAGAGAACCACTTTATTCTTTTTTTTCCGGGTTCCTTTTCTTTCTTCAAAACATATTTGTAGCTCTAATATGTTAAGAGGCATGGAAAAATGTTTTAAGCTCATTTGTTTTCCAGATTTGCCGTTGCAGCTTTAAAATGTTTTTGAGGAAATAAACTCGTTTTGATGGTTTTTGATAAGAACTTCGATGTTCACCAGACAGACGCAGAGCTGCTGCTGACAAAGATCAAGAGCAGGCTGAGAAAACACAGGATTTAGAGACACGTAAAAAATGTAAAACTGTTGATCAGTTATAGTCTTTTAGAATGATGTCAAAAGTAACTCAAGGTAATGTAACTCAGTTACATTTATGAGATTATATAACATCGTTGTCAGCCATAGCTGCAGTTTTATATCCGATATCGATGTTGTCTCGTATCGGTGCATCCTGAATACACGTATTACATTTTTAAGCTGTAACTAGTAATAGGAACTGCATTACAGTTGTAAAGTAACTTGCCCAACTCTGGTTGCCTTTACAAAGGTTAAGTTTTCGTTGTCCCTGTGATTTCCGATGCCAGCTCACCGATGCCGAGGATGATCCTGTAGACGTGAACAATGGAGAAGTGCAGGAGGAGGAAGGAGAAGTTGATGATGAAGAGGAAGAGGCACAGAATCACACAAACCCACTCCTGGAGCCGTTTACCTGGAAAAGAGCAGAACTAATCATCATCTAGGCATGAAAACAAAAACAAGATGGCAGGAGGAAAGGGAGAAGAGGAGGAGAGAGCAGGAGAGGTGTGGAGGAGCTGCCATCCTGTAATGATGACCCGGGTGAGGCCCTGAAACCACCGAGAGAACAAATCACTCCTTACTGCAGGTCAAAGGAGCACCCGCCCGCCGCAGCTGCATGTGTGTGTCCACAGTGTTAATATGTAATCATTCAGATGAGGACAAGTGTCCTCAAGGCTGCGGGGTCACGACCTCTCCAATGTGAAACACCAACGCCACACAGAGCGGGCTTCAGGTGGGAGGCCGGCCTCCGCAGGGACGCGGCCGAATGCTGAGGTCAAACTAAAACCAGACGTTCTCTAAACTCATGACTCGGCAGTAAAACGGAGCGAGGAGGAGGGGTCAGACAGGAAGCCCCCCAGCTGGAGATCTGAGCAGCTGAATTATTGAAAACAAACCCGATGGGTCGGATCCAAGACTCTCCGGATTTGGACTAATTTCTTCTGAAGGCTTCCACAAACTTGGAGCACTTTAAAATGGATCTTTGCCTCCTCTTTCCTGTTTTTACCGGTTTGTCCGACCCATCAAACAAAAAACAGGAAGTGCAAAATTTACAAAAATAAAGCACCTTGTTTTTAAGTGGCTGTGATTTGTCTTCCCTCGTCTTCCGTCTCCAACAATCCAGCGAGCCGTAAAACTTTAATGTGTTCTGATCCGGATCCACCTCGCCGCATTAACGGCCCATAAGAAATTCATGACCGTTTTTTCTAATAAAACACATGGGCCAGCGAGCGCGACGCCTATAGACCCATGTGAGCATGAATATGCCATCAGCTCCTCATAATGTATGGAGTCAGGAGGTCACGCGAGACTCAGAATATTTGATTATGGATATTTCACGACTCATCACAGGTGACCCTTCACCTTCAGAAGACAGATAGATAGTCAGAAAGCTGGCTCAGAAGTTCAGCTGCTACTCTGCAAAGTTTGGGCCGATGTTTGAATGAACATCTGGGTCAATGCATTCATGTTCTAGAGATTTCATGGTTCTGTGACACACTGAGGTGAAAACAGGAGAATATGTCAGACTTGGTGCAGCATGAGGATGAAAATGAGGAAATTTCATCTGTGAGTCACTAAAGTTCCTTCCTATAGAGCTCCGGACGTCACGTGACTCTCAGAGAGTAGACGCCATGTTGGCAGGCAACAAAGGTAAACAAAATGAACGGGATCGGCTTGGATTTTACTTCGTCGGAGTTTACTTCACACTTTAAAACCGAAGAAATCGTTTTATATAGTCATAAATTAAATAGACTAAACATCTCCGACCCTTACCGTGCCCCTGGGATACTTTTTTAAAACGCCAGAAGCTGTCGGAGCGGACTTCTTACCGGACCTGGCCGGGGAACGCCTTGGGATTCCCCCAGAGGAGCCGGCCCAAGTGGCTGGGGAGAGGGAAGTCTGGGCCTCTCGACGCTACTGCCACCGCAACCCGACTCCAGATAAGCAGATGAAAATGGATGGACAAATAACAGATTTACACGCAAGTAGTTAAAATAGAGTGCTGTGCTGTTTGAATGTATAAACTGAACGCCAAGAGAAATCACTAGTCAGATTTTTTTCCGTGAATAAAATAAAAATGTCAGGCAGGAGCGTCTCAGGATCTGTCTGAGAACAGTCTCGGTGAGACAGATAATAGCAATCCAAAGTGCTTTTCATGTGTGATCTGACAATTGATCAACCATTGCTTAAAAATTAAATACAGCTTAGCCGGTTAATTGCTGTGATCATAAAACACGTAAACGGCAGAACTCACGAGGCAACGTTTTACGTGATGTTTACTTGTTGCTACGAGTAATAAGACAGAAAAAGCCACGCCAAAATAAGTTTAGGAAGCCCACTAAGAATCGTAATAAAAGCATTTAAAATAAATACCGTACACAGTTGAGGAAACGTTGGTTTAAGTACCTGATATGAAGCGGTCGCTGCATAAGCGAAAACCTTTACTCTCGGGATCCCACAGTTTCATTTTAGCCCGGTCACTAGCGCGTTTTATTACAATGATCCAACGTTTGCGGCGTTCTGGATCTTGGGGAATCCTGTAGATGGCTCATTCCTTATGTCGTCCGCGTCTGTTCTGCATCCTGGGGCACAACAGGAATCTACCATATTTCCCGTATGATTGAGTTTTCTGACAATAACAAATAGTCCAGCTGCTGGCTTCTGCCTGCCAATATGGCGCCGTTTCGATTTGAACTGTTGCATGCCGGGAGAAGTGACGTCAACTCCCGGAGCTCTATTGCACCTTTAACAGGTTCAAATGTGATCAAAAAGATGCAGAAACTAATGAAAATGTTTAATAAAGATTTTAAATCAAGTTTGACTCTAAATAAGATTTTTAAAAGGTTCTAGACGGTCACAACAGGAAGTAGATTCTCCAGTCCAGCAGCATCAGACTAGAACCAGGTCCCTCCAGGTCCATGGAGAATTGCAAACCTTTGAACTTTTACACATGTTTACACCTTACAATCTTAAATGTTTTTATTGAGATTTTCTGTAATAGACCAACACAAAGTGGCTCATAATTGTGAAGTAGAATTATGTTGATTCATGGTTTTCTAAATGTTCACCATGGAAGATAAACCTGGTAGTCTAAGTGACCTTCAAGTGACATTGACCATACATTCCTGACAGCAGAATTAGATTTATTTCCTGATCAGAGGAACCGAATGTCCGAGGCAGTGATCAGAGTTTAATCGTTTAGTGATGTCTGATCAGCACTCAACTAGTTCAGACTGAAGAACTCAAGATTCCATGAAGGAGCAGAACAACTGGATGTCATCGGTACAAATGCAGGAGCAGAAATTATGAAGTCTAGAAAGGATCTTGTAAAGGAGATCTATATATAGAAAAAAGAGGAGCGGGCCCTAAACAGAGCAGATGGGGTACCCCGTAGAGCAGATTCTTGCTATCTGTTAGCATATTTTTGCCGTTTTTTATTTCCTTTGCGTTCACGTTGACTTGATGTGTCAGTCATCTTCAATTGTGTTTCCACCATCGACATATAAATATTGGACAATGGGTTTCCATAGGCTCCAATAACACATTTTTGAAGATGAATGGGAGGTGGCCACCACCGCCGTGTCACAGGTTCCGTCAAGCCCAGACAATTCCACAAAAGGGAAGAGAGGTGGAGCTGAGGGTGGGGCTGTAAGGCTGGGATCAACTGACGACACCCGGTCGAACTAGCTACAAGCTAACCCAAAGCTAACGCGGAGGTGGAAGCTAAGCTAACGGAGGTAGCAACCTAGCTACAACTGGAGTTAACTGTGCACAACACCAGAGCTTCTGAGTCAGAGATACGCCGGGCTGACCGCTGGGTAAAACCGGGTGGAACACAGAGGTCTCCCGAAAGCTACTGAAAGCCGGCAGCCCGCGCAGCAGACAGAAGCCGCGATCAGACAGAGATGGACCGGGCTGCGGGGAGGGGAGAAACGGGTGGAAAACATCGGTCTCCCGAGAGCTCCACAAGCCGATAGTCGGAACCCAGCTCCACCAACATGTTATATTTCAACCCATTTTCTAAAGTGCAGCATTATGCTAAATGCACTGGGTTTTACCCTATTACATTTAAATTTCATGGTTAAACAGTACATGTTAAATTGAATCTCAGATAGAGGAGGAGCAATGTGGTTTTCGTCCTGGCCGTGGAACTGTGGACAAGCTCTATACCCTTGCAAGGGTGATGGAGGGTAGGGCTGCTCGATTATGGCAAAAATAATAATCACGATTATGGTGACTGAAATTGAGATCACGATTATTTAGGACGATTTTTCAATTTATGTTGATTTTATTTGTTTTTATTCAGTCATAAAATTGCTCAGGGCACAATCAGGACAAAAATAAGAAACAAGATGATCACTAAAATAACTCCTGATTCCCAGTATAAAAAGACCAATATACTTATAGCTCATAGTTTATGACCCAAGGGCTATAGACCTTGGTTTAACTCATTTAAGTCTAACAGTACAGACCCAAATACCAATATCTTGCAAATACTGACAGCAAGAATTATACAGTGGCATTTATAACAAATACATGCAAATAAATTGATGTTCACAAAATGTTGCATAATACGTATTTAGTCTCGTCAATGTGCTGCTGGAGAGTGCACTAGCACCGTGTCCTCAGAGAGATTAGTTATTATTTATCAGCGTGAGGAACTTATTTCTACCTTATTTATAAACTATTTATTTACAAGTCCATCAGTTAATGTAATAATTGTCCCAACCACAGCTGCACCCCCCACCCCCCAACCCGGTCTCACAGCAATCAGGGCAAGCTGCTCGTGTGTTTAGCACGCTGCACGCGCACATTTAGCCGTTTTAGTGGCTCAGGAGTCCGCAGGTGCGGTGTGTGTGTCACTCACTCTGGTTAATCCAACAGGGAGCCGGCTTCGAGAACTGTCTTTAGCGACCGACACATCACTACATCATTCCCTTTCCTAATGTCCTGAAGAACGGTCCGGAGAGCAGGCGGAGTGTTTAGCTAACCTGCAGGAAATGTCGACGACAGTTATCCAGAAAGTAGCCAAGGGTTACCAGAGATGTTTCTGAGGTGTTCGCTAGGTACTTTTAAGTTAAAAAGTCAAGAAGGGGGTCTGAAAAGCTGCTAGAAATAGCGTCAAAGTCACAAAGTTGGCAACACTGTGGGAGGAGCGCTTCATTTGCAACTCGGCGCAGCGCAGGCGGGAGGAGCAAATAATCGGCTTGTTTTGTTTTTTATAATCGTTCAAAACTCAGATCGTAATCGTGATTAAAATTCGATTAATTGAGCAGCCCTAATGGAGGGGGCATGGGAGTTTGCCCAACCAATCCACATGTGCTTTGTGGATTTGGAGAAGGCTTATGACCGTGTCCCCAGGGGCACCCTGTGGGGGACGCTCCAGGAGTATGGGGTGGGTGGGTGGCTTTCTGTTAAGGGCCATTCAGTCCCTTTACCAGAGGAGCGTGAGTTTGGTCCGCATAGCCGGTAGTAAGTCGGACCTGTTTCCAGTGAGGGTTGGACTCCGCCAGGGCTGCCCTTTGTCACCGGTTCTGTTCATCACTTTTATGGACAGAATTTCTAGACGCAGCCGTGGTGTGGAGTGTGTCGAGTTTGGTGGCAGGAGAATCTCGTCGCTGCTTTTTGCGGATGATGTGGTCCTCCTAGCTTCATCCAGCTCTGACCTTCAGCTCTTGCTGGGTAGGTTCGCGGCCGAATGTGAAACGGCTGGGATGAGGATCAGCACCTCCAAATCTGAGACCATGGTTCTCGACCGGAAAAGGGTGGCTTGCCACCTCCGGGTCGGGGGAGAGGTCCTACCTCAAGTGGAGGAGTTTAAGTATCTCGGGGTCTTGTTCACGAGTGAGGGTAGGAGGGATCGGGAGATCGACAGGCGGATTGGTTCGGCGTCTGCAGTGATGCGGACGCTGAGCCGATCTATCGTGGTGAAGAGGGAGCTGAGCCAGAAAGCCAGGCTCTCGATTTACCGGTCGATCTACGTCCCAATCCTCACCTATGGTCATGAGCTTTGGGTAATGACCGAAAGAACGAGATCGCGGATACAAGCGGCCGAAATGAGTTTCCTCCGTAGGGTGGCCGGGCTCAGCCTTAGAGATAGGGTGAGGAGCTCGGACATTCGGGAGGGACTCGGAGTAGAACCGCTGCTCCTCCGGATCGAAAGGAGCCAGTTGAGGTGGTTTGGGCATCTGGTCAGGATGCCTCCTGGATGCCTCCCTGGGGAGGTGTTTCGGGCATGTCCTGCCGGCAGGAGGCCCCCGGGTCGACCCAGGACACGTTGGAGAGGTTACATCTCCAATCTGGTCCGGGAACGCCTTGGGGTCCTGCCGGAGGAGCTGGTGGAGGTGGCCGGGGAGAGGACGGCCTGGAGCTCCCTAGTTGGGATGCTGCCCCCGCGACCCGGACCCGGATAAGCGGAGGAAGACGACGACGACGACGATGTTAAAATATAAGCTCAGCTTGGCAGTGACCTAAAATACATAAATATAATTTTACTTACCGAAAAAAATGAAGTGGAGACTCCTTGGACGCTCTATTAGTGCAATTAATGCCACAGCAAGTCATTTTGTCCAACAATTGCACAAATAATATCGAAAAAAGAATACACAAACACAGAGACTCAAAATCCCGGAGCAGTTTCCGGGCAAGGCCGAGGCTCTACTGAGGCCTTTCCACGGAGCTAGCTCTGTGGTCACGTGGGTCTGATGCTCATTAATTATACAGAATTTTAGGCTTTTAATACACTTAAACAGAAGAGTGAGAAAAAAGTTCACCCCCCTCAGAGTTGTCATGAGTGTAAACTAGATCATTTAAACAAAAAACATGTTTTGGAACCAGGCTGTAAACATGTTTATTTCTGCTGTGAAATTGGTATTTTTAACATGGGAGTCAATGAGGATTTGCTCGCTTCTGACACCAGCCCCCAGCGGATGAGGGTGGAACTGCAATTTTTGGTACTTCCGGGTTGGCCTCAATTTTTGAGCCGCATTGTGGGGGCTTGGTTTCCACCCAAAAGTTGTTGCTTAGCTCAAGGGGTTCCAACACGTCGCCTCCCAGCTACCAGTAGCTCTCGACGTATTTGAAAGTCGCTCGCCTTCATGCATAGTAGGCAGCAAGCCATCCAGCCTGGATTTAAAAGCGACAGCCTAATTTAAATGTGTTGTCAAGCTGTCCCTGTTTTCTGTTATATCTAATCTAGAATTAGCTTTTTGTGGAAGTAAAATAAAATTTGATTCGTCCTCCGTTTATCTGCGGCCAGTAAAGGGCAATATCGACCCCTGGCTTAGTCAGTAACAGGATTATTTATTGTTTTCCTGTAAAGTCAAACCCGGGACAACGGTGCCCGTCTCGTTACCGGAGCGTGGTGGTCGGAGGCACCGGTGGCGCCTGTGTAGAGCAGAGAAGCTCCTTGGGGGGGCTGTTTGTCTCCTTTAGTCCCAAAACCTGTACATGAATATAGAATCTGTTCCTTCACACCGATGGTACTCCGATCAACACCTGTCCTTCAGATCCTAAACCATGAGACCCCATCCTAAATGAGCAACTCCAACAGGAAGCATTTCACTTCGAAAGAGTAGGAAAAGCACACATATTAATAAGGGCTGCATTCCATTTAGAAGACGCTTCGCTGGTCAGACTTCATACAAAACAAACGTGCACACCTTTAAGGTGCTGACTTTGTGTGTGAGAGAATCTAAAAAAGATAAAAACCGTTGTTGCAAAGTAAAAGTGAATCTGGGCCACCGTGTGTTTCCTCACAGCTTCGGTCTGCGTGAAGGTTAAGCTAAGGACCGCGTCTAGCTTTCTGTTGTTTCAAGTTTCAGGTGACACCGTTTTCTTCAGTCTGCCTCGAGGAACACACACACACACACACACACACACACACACACTGCGACAGGGGTCAGAACAGCTAAATCAGCCCTCTCTCTGCCTGCACACTGTCTATTAACACAAACACACCGTGATGCTTCAACTGATAGACTTCCTAACACTTCCTCACATCTCCCATTATACAAATTCAGACACTCTGTCTTTGTCTCTCTCTCTCTCTCTCACACACACACACACACACACACACACAAACACACACTCACCCTCACACAGACACACACACGGTGCAGGGCAGTGGAGCAATAGGGCGGCTGTCAGGTGATGTGCGTCAGTCCTTGGATCCTTCGGCTCCCTGGTGAGGGGAAGGAAACTAGGACAGGCCTCCACAGAGCACGCACATACACTCATTCACTCATACACACACACACAAACACACACATAAGCCCTCGTCCCCAGGCCATGGCGGTGCCGGCTCTTACACACAGCCACAGACAGACACTAAAATGTCTCTGACAGCATCTGTGTATGTACACATGTAAAGATATATCGACTGAACCGACAGAAGACGCCGACTCGATCTGCCCTGTTCGGCGCGCAAACACCAAAACACTTAACGGTGCTGGCACACACCGTCGACACACACACTCTTAGGGCCAGAGCAGCCCGCTCATTAATATCGCTCTGACAACAACTGGCTCCCTGGCAACCTCTCCGCCATCGCTCACCCAGCAGCAACCCCCGCCTGTGTGCATTCACGTGGGTGTGCACGGGGATTTAACCTGGGCGGAGCCAGGGGAGGGGAACGAGGGGTGCTAATAGGCTGAAATTAATCAACGCCGGCTGATTCGCTGTCAGGGGGATGAGTGGCGGGCAGCAGGCAGGAAGGCAACACGTCCTGAATACTAATGATCACACAGAGATTGTTGAGATAAGATGAGATGAGATAACTCCGTCAACAAAGCATGAAAGAGTATACGACCAATATGTTTATCCATGGAAGTGTTCACACACACACACACACACACACACCTCAGTTTGGTTTGAGTTATTGACAGCAGGACTAACCCCGGCTTTCCACCGGAGCCGTCAGCAGCGCGAGTCGGCCGCGTCTCAGGAGCAGCATGTCGCGGCCTTTACGCGCCGGTTCTATTTTCTACGCGTGACGCCTCTGAAACGGGTCAAGTTCGACATTTTTGGGGAAGGAAAGACAAGAAATCGGACGCGGAAATGGAGAGAAGCTCCCGAGATTTTCAGAATAAAGAACGTACTGCCTTCCGGTTGCTTTACTTTTAAAAAAGTTACTGACTGTGCGGCCCCGTGAGAAGTTATCACCTAGCTAGCGGTCTCCTTTGTTTTTCAGGTCCGTATTGGCGATTATAAAACGGACAGAACATAAAACACAAACCATGTTGTAATTTTCTCCTGCTTGTTGTTGTGTTTACTGACGAAGTCACTCGTGTGACTTCGTGCTCGGTCGGTGACAGCTGCTCCCCTGCTGCTTCGCATCTCGTGGGAGGGGCCAAGCAGCAGCTTACGCGAGCGAGACGTGCTGCTGCAGTAACGTGCTGCTGACGGCTCCGGTGGAAACCCGGGGTAACACGGACACCTGATGATGTCGTGGCCCTCCTGCTGGGTCACTGGGCCACCGGGTTTAGAGCGCTTGTCAGTTTTCTGGCTAGACTGGAGCTTTAACTGTTTTCACTATGAGTGAACCAAATGAGACCTGATCCTCTGATGGCCTCAAAAAGGCACATCCTGGAGAAAAGAGTGATGAGGTCCTTCTAGGAGCTGTTACCGTGTGCTTTGTTGTGGTTCCTTTAGACCTTTTGCTTTTAAAGATAATCCACTTGTTCCTCACCAGAAACGAGACGAAACTAAACCCGACCGAACACCTGGACCTCCTGCAGCGACTCTTCTCAACGTGGAGGAGCAGCAGCTCTAATCAGAGCTCCTATCCGCATCCTATCATGGGGATAAGAGTGTGTGTCAGGTTGGGATGTAGAGGAGGGGTGAATCCAGAATTCCTCCTTTGGGCTTAACTCTCTCTTCACCAGATTCAAGCCTGGTCCAGGTCCATCCCTCACTAGTAAACAACACCCTCGAGAAACTTGAACTCCTGAGGTAGGACCTCACCCTCAACATGGAGTTGGCAGTCTTCCCGTTTCCAGTTGAAACAGTTAGCTGAGCTAACCACATCACCCACAAAAGCAGAGGCGAGAACTTCCTGCCACCAAACTTCCCTGCCTCTCACAGGGGAAGCGGTAATAAGCCTTCTCCAGATCCACAAAACACACACGGACCACAGTTCCTCAGCCAAGACCAGCTCTAATGATTTTTCAGGTTCTGGACAAGAGGTGGGTGATATACGGTAAACTTGCAGATACGGAAATGCGTGTCCGACATTGGCATCCAGGTTGTCTCCGCTTTAAGAGGAGGTGCTCCTACGGATGGGTAGAGTTTTGTGACTGTGTGTAGTCATGTGACTCTACCCGTCTGGTCTAACAAGAAGGGAAAGACGGTGACGATGAGTCAAATGTTGAAGCGATGGGCGGAGTCAGCAGCTGTTGAATGGTTTCTGTGGGAAATAACCAAATCTTCAACGGCCACCGTTACCTGTCGCTATGCGGACTGTCGTCGTCCATTTATCGCTACTGAGGTGAGCCGCTCCATATATGGTGATACCGATTTGAGTTCCTATCACCCAAAAGTCACCAAATCCACCACAAGCAGGACTTCTCACCACCCTGAACTACTTTCATTCATCAAGATAAATGTTTACATTTAGTTTAACTGAAGACAAAAAAGTCTTTTGATTTTTACAATCCGATGAAACACGAGTGAGAGACAAAAACCAAAGGCAGGAACACAAAAGCACCAGAGAAGAAGTGAGCAGCCAAGCTCACCCTGATCCCCCCCAACGGAGTCTCCGACAAAGAGGGACCCTCTCCGCCTGACAGCAGCTCAAAGAGTCAGTCAGCCGCCAGCACACCTCCAGCACGTCTTTCTTACACGTCCTTTCATTGTCCCATCGCCTACAGACTGTCTCTGAGACACGACCCATTACAAACACTTGTTCGCTCTGCTGTATAGACCGCTAACACATTAGGCAGCCAATCACAGCAGGGCGTACTGTATGTACCAGCAGAACTCGTTTAATGCTCCGTCTGCCTTCCTGTCCCCCCTCCTGGTTGGCTCTCAGAAGACTGTCCTCAGATGGGACTTAAAGGGGGAGTAAAGTGGGGGAGACAGAGAGATGTGGGTGGTGAAAGTGGGTCACATGTTCAGAGAGAAAAAGAATAAAAGGGGGAGACAGCGAGAGAGGCACTGAGGGAAAATGACAGAGGCACGGAAACATGGGGGTGAAGACGGGGGGTTTGAATTCCCTCGTTCAGGAGGAGTGGATCAGTCGCAGGACTCTTTCCTTTCATCTGATCTCAGCGGACGCCAGAACCTGGGACACACACAACAACAGTACACAACACAGCCAAACACACACGCACACAACATCAATGCAAAGTACACACACCAGAAAAGAAGAAAGGACACACACTCCGGCACAAACACAATATGTTTGTCTCCGTGAGGACGCAGTCCTGCAAGACAAACTTAATAAATCCATTACCCCGAAGATTCAACTGCAACAAAGAGAGGAATGAGATTCTGTATCGACCATGGTGCACACACACACACACACACAGCCGCACCATGGTACACACACACAGACACACACACACACAGCTGCACCATGGTACACACACATACAAACAGACACACACACACACATAGCTGCACCATGCACACACACACGCATAGCTGCACCATGGTACACACACACATATAGCTACACCATGGTACACACACAGACACACACACAGCCGCACCATGGTACACACACACAGACACACACACACACAGCTGCACCATGGTACACACACATACAAACAGACACACACACACACATAGCTGCACCATGCACACACACACACAGACACACACACACACACAAACAGACACACACACATAGCTGCACCATGGTACACACACACACACACACACAAACAGACACACACACATAGCTGCACCATGGTACACACACACACACACACACAAACAGACACACACACATAGCTGCACCATGCACACACACACACACACACACACACAAACAGACACACACACATAACTGCACCATGCACACACACACACACACACAAACAGACACACACACATAGCTGCACCATGGCACACACACATGCAAAAAGACAAACAGATACATTAATATCCAAACACACACTTTTAACCCACATTAGAGGGAGTATACGTGTGCCCCCTCAAATTCTCTCTCTCTCTCTCTCTCTCTCACACACGGATAGACAGATCTCATGTTCCTTTGTGGAGGGTGTGCACTCCATCCCCTCATCTCCTGGGTTTTCTACCACCACCAGATTTATCTGCAGCCCTCATAAGGATAATTACACACACACATTTCCAGCTCATCTCTGCTGTTGGTCAAGGTCAGCAGTGAAATCCTGCCTGGAAGCTTCGCCTGCAGCCAAAGAGATACTGTCTGTCTGTCTGTCTCTCTCTGTGTGTGTGTGTGTGTGTGTGTGTGTGTGTGTGTGTGTGTGTGTGTGTGTGTGTGTGTGTGTGTGTGTGTGTGTGTGTGTGTGTGTGTGTGTGTGTGTGTGTGTGTGTGTGTGTGTGTGTGTGTGTGTGTAGCATCCATATGTAGGTAGAATTGTTTTTTGTGGTTGTTATAAATAATTGAAATCATAAAACTCTAATATTTATCTATCCTAGATGTAGATTGGTTTAAATTGTGTTCTTCAGCCACTTCCTGTTCAAACAGACTAAATGTTGTGAAATACTCAGATTTTATTATTCAAATGAGTCGCTTTAATCCAGGTTTTATGTTATTTTATCCCAATGGGACTTTAAACTCTCTCGGGCCAACGTGGCCAGGAGCACTGGATGCACTTTGACACCTGCAGACGCTTTCGGACCGAACTGTTCTGGGGGCTGCTTGGGGGTAATTGGGGACTAGGGAGCTCCCAGGAGGACTCTCCACCTTTGAGGGCTGTTCTCTGGATTAACATGCACCATTGTTAGGAACGCTGTTGTGTCTAAAATCTAGTCTGTGATGGTAAAAGCCACACACACCTATGAGTAGATGCTCAATATAATGATTATAATATAAACTACAGTTAACTGTGTTAAATGTAATAAACTACATTTAAATGTTAAATATATTTATAATATAAATGACAATGATGATAATTATATTATAATATAACTACATTCAAGTATGTTAAATATAATAATTATAATATATTATAAAGTTTATGGTAAATTCATATTTATAGTGTGTGTGTCTAGTAAGTTTTACTCAGGGGGGAAACAAAGCTCCGGTGCACTTGTTTAAGAAACTACGAGAATGTTTCTTCAGAGGAAAGCTTATCACGACAGGATCTGGAGTCTTATTTACTGACACCTCTTCTCTGATTGGCTAACAGCAACGTTGATGTTTTATCTCCACAAATAACACAAGCCCGGAGGAGTTCTGCCGTGTGGTGGAGTTGCTAATGCTAACAGTTAGCTTCTACTAGACGAAACATTCTCTGCTGTTTCCTGGACGCTAAACCAACAACAGCCTTCCCTGTCGTGAGTCAAGATGGGTGAGTCCATGAATGTTAAGCGACAGTGTGACGTAGATCTGTCAGGATTTTCAAATCCTAGAGTTTCACCGTCTGTTTTAATTTTTTATTATTGAATGAAGCTCTGATTATTGTAATTAAACATCAAACAAATACTCATATATATATATATATATATATATATATATATATATATATATATATACATATACATACATACATATATATATATATATACATATACATATATATATACATATACATATATATATACATATATATATATACATATACATATATATATATACATATACATATATATATATATATACATATATATATACATACACATATACATATATATATATGCATATACATATACATATATATATATATACATATATATACATATATATATATATATATACATATATATATATATATACATATATATATATATATATATACATATATATATATATATACATATATATATATATATATATATACATATATATATATATATATATATATATATATATATATATATATATATATATATATATATGTATATATGTACATACATATTGTTACGTGCAGTGCCCCTTTTCGGCCACAAGATGGACTCAGTGGCTTCTGCCTCATCTGTCTCCCGGTGCTCAGCTGTGTGCAATTTGATAATCACCTGAGCAGCTGTTAAAAGCTGCTCTCTTGCTCTCAGACGGGGAGAAGGTACAGGGAAGTGTTCAGACTTCTCTCTTCTCCTCGTGTGCTTGTGTGTGGGTTGCTTCTTGATCTTTCGGTGATTTAGTGGTTTACTCTTGATAATTAGGATTTCAGATAACTTTGACTTTGGACTGGCCTTCGACTCCCCCTTTCGGATTTCCACTGAGCGTCTCTGCTTAACAGGACATCTCTTGTTTAGGATTTGTACATATTTTGAGTTTAGTGTTTAATATTTTTGTATATATTGAGTATTTTAGTTTTCCTCCTCCCAGCCCTTTTGGCTTGGCGCTTTTTGTTAACCTTTTTCCCTTTTTAGGCTCCCTTTGTTAATAAAAATCCTTTGTTGGTGACACAATTACTCTGTTATTATTTCACCTACACACCATCTTTTACTCCCTCCTACACATCACTCCTAGCAAGCTGAGGGACGTAACAATATACATATATACACATACATATAGAGCTCCGGGAGTTGACGTCACGTCTCCTGGCATGCAACAGTTCAAATCGAAACGGCGCCATATTGGCAGGCAGAAGCCGGCAGCTGGACTATTTGTTATTGTCAGAAAACTCAATCAAACAGGAAATATGGTAGATTCCTGTTGTGCCCCAGGAAGCAGAACAGACGCGGACGACATAAGGAACGAGCCTTCTACAGGATTCCCCAAGATCCAGAATGCCGCAAATATTGGATCATTGTAATAAACGCGCTAGTGACCGGGCTAAAATGAAGCTGTGGGATCCCGAGAGTAAAGGTTTTCGCTTATGCAGCGACCACTTCATATCAGGTACTTAAACCAACGTTTCCTCAACTGTGTACGGTATTTATTTTAAATGCTTTTATTACGATTCTTAGTGGGCTTCCTGAACTTATTTTGGTGGGGCTTTTTCTGTCTTATTACTCATAGCAGCAAGTAAACGTCACGTAAAACGTTGCCTCGTGAGTTCTGCCGTTTACGTGTTTTATGATCACAGCAATTAACCGGCTAAGCTGTATTTAATTTTTAAGCAATGGTTGATCAATTGTCAGATCACACATGAAAAGCACTTTGGATTGCTATTATCTGTCTCACCGAGACTGTTCTCAGACAGATCCTGAGATGCTCCTGCCTGACATATTTATTTTGTTCACGGAAAAAAATCTGACTAGTGATTTCTCTTGGCATTCAGTTTATACATTCAAACAGCACAGCACTCTATTTAAACTACTTACGTGTAAATCTGTTATTTGTCCGTTCATCCATCCGTTTTCATCTGCTTATCTGGAGTCGGGTTACGGGGGCAGTAGCGTCGAGAGGCCCAGACTTCCCTCTCCCCAGCCACTTGGGCCGGCTCCTCCGGGGGAATCCCAAGGCGTTCCCCGGCCAGGTCCGGTAAGAAGTCCGCTTCGACAGCTTCTTGCATTTTTTAAAAATATCCCAGGGGCACGGTAAGGGTCAGAGATGTTTAGTCTATTTAATTTCTGACTATATAAAACGATTTCTTTGGCTTTAAAGAGTGAAGTAAACTCCGACGAAGTAAAATCCAAGCCGATCCCGTTCATTTTGTTTACATTTGTTGCCTGCCAGCATGGCGTCTACTCTCTGAGAGTCACGTGACGTCCGGAGCTCTTTGTGTGTGTGTGTGTGTGTGTGTGCGTGCGTGCGTGCGTGCGTGCGTGTGTGTAAATAAATGACTGTCCCCACCAGTCTAAAAGCCTAAGTGAGGCCCTTGTGTGCAGGTGAAACCTACATCTGGATTTGGCCTTTATGCAGCAAAGTTTGACTTCTTGCAGCTCCGTGTTTCAGAAAACTCCCTAAAGCAGAAGAAAAACTCAGTCTGAAGGTTTTAGAGGGAGCAGATTCAGAGGTCACATGAACACACACAGAGGTCACAGCCAAGGACAGCCCCATGTGACACTCAGGGCCCAACACACTAATTATTCCTTATCTTTGACCTCTGTGGCCCAGGGGGTCAGGAGTTCACAGCCTCCGTGTGCGACTGAGATCAGAAGCTCCAGCCCTTTTTACAAGACACACCGTTCCGGCAAGTAGGCGGAAATATTACCGCAACGATGTGTCTTATAAAGACGCCACGCCAGCATGGCGGTGCAGGAATTTTGCGGCATTCTTTCCGCCTCGCTCGGTAGTAATACTGCGGTAATGGACTGTCTGACCACTTCTAAACCCCCTACGGCTTCCTGATGCCGCTTCAGCGTGGTTTTCTAAACATAAGAAACAAACAGTTTTAAAGTTGAAGCCAGCTTTGGTTGAGCTGTTTTAGTCGGAATCACTGAAATTAAATGTTTTATTAGAAGAGTTGGTGAGAGCAGCAGCTACGTGAGCTGGGAGAGGAGGCTGAAGATCTGTTTCACTGGGAGATCTCGGACATTCATCCTGCCTACAGGGTGGCCCGAGTCGAACGCAGGAGCGGTCTGCTCATCAATACAGAAAATACAGGACTTTCTCAATCCCAAACAAGAATCTGGGATCAGGACCAAACCAAGACCCTCTGATCGATCGGAATCAGGGTCACGCGGGGTTCATTAGCCGAACGCTGCAGTTACACTCCTTCTGTGGTTTTATCCAATTCCTGCTTTTATTCATTTTAATAAAATAATTCTTGTTATTGATTATTTTATTATTTGACCTTTTTATTAAATGTATGCTCATTCTGCCTAAACTTTCTAATTTGGGATTCATTCTTTACCACAAAATTAAAGGTTGTGATTTAAGAAATAAAGTTTTGCTACGAAGAGACGATTAAATAAAAAATAAATTACATTTAGCTCTCATCATTTATTTGTATCTTCTGTTCATCTCTACTGAAAGTTGTCTAAAATTATTTTAATCTGTGCTGTGAGTGATCTGGATTAAAATCTGGATTATTAGACATCAGTGATCCATCCATCCTACTCTGCTTATCCAGGGTCGGGTTGCGGGGGCAGCAGCCTAACGAGGGAGGCCCAGACTTCCCTCTCCCCAGCCACTTGGGCCAGCTCCTCCAGGGGAATCCCAAGGCGTTCCCTGGCCAGCCGAAAGACATAGTCCCTCCAAAGTGCCCTGGGTCTTCCCTTAGGTCTCCTCCCGGCTGGACGTGCCTGGAAAACCTCACCAGGGAGGTCTCCAGGCCGCATCCTGACCAGATGCCCGAGCCACCTCAACTGGCTCCTCTCTACTCCGAGCCCCTCCCGGATGACCGAGCTTTCCACCCTATCTCTAAGGGAGAGCCCAGCCACCCTGCGGAGAAAACTCATTTTGGCCGCTTGTATCCACAATCTCGTTCTTTCACTCACACACAGCGCGTGACCATAGGTGAGGGTAGGAACGTAGATCGGCCGGTAAATCCAGAGCTTCACCTTCTGACTCAGCTCTCTTCACCACGACAGACCGGTACAACGCCCGCATCACTGCAGACGCAGCACCGATGATATCCGTTAACTTAACTTGAACGCCGTTTTAAGTTATTAGGATTATAGACATAAATGCTTTAAAACAGGAAGTGAGAGTGGTGCTGCCGTCTCCACGAAGCTGCGTGATAAAACAGACACATCGGGTTCAAGTGGACCCGGCTCTGGTCGAAAGTTCCTGATGGGTCCAGGTTCTGGCCAGTCAGAAACTAGGGATCTAAAGTGGCTGAATGCTGCGTTCAGTGACATCATGGAAGAAAACGCAACCTGTGAACCTACATGTCCATTAAACCACGACGATCCATCTCAAATGAAGGAACATCAATAATTTGGCTCATTCCTGCTGTAAAGTTAACAGAAACACAAAGTCAACAAACGGAGGGACACAAACCCGTGCTCGTGAGAAAAGACAAAGACGTCTTGTAAATCCAGAGGAGGAGAGGGAGGCACTGGGCCGTGACACTTAGCACATGAGGGAGGACGGAGGAGATGAGGGTGGGAGGAATGGAAAAGCAGAGAAACGGTGGGAGAGGGGGATGCGTCCAGCTGTTTGTCCATCCTTGCTTTGCTGTAATGAGCCCATGTTTGGCTCTATGGAGCGTCGCCAATGCCTCATCTAACTTCTCCAAACTCTAACAAGCCAAACTGCTATTTAGATTTACCTCCTACCAGCTCTGAACCGAGCCCAAACAACTAAGCGCGTAACAGCGTGGCGCTCGCTTAAATGGACACTTTGACATTTTGAATTTTAGCTGTTTATTTTACTTTAAACAGACACTTGTCAGCATGTGGGGAACATTTTTGCTTTCAAGTTTCCATAAAATGGCTCGGCAGCATTGTTAGCGTCGCTGAGCATATCTTCCACTCGCAGCCTGCTGTGTCCTTCGGCTAAAATGAGGAAATTTTCTAGATTATCAGGAGATTCACCTGGTGGTAGCACAAACCCACACATGTAGAGCTAGATTTCAAGCAGAAAACCAATACCCCTGCCCTCCAGGACCCTGCATCTTATATCTGCCTGAATGGAGCCGACAGACGCTGTTACCCTTCATCAGTACAACCGGGTAGCTACTTTTTTCTACCAATTCAGCTTTTCCCAGCATCCTCTTTCCCTCCCTCACACGTGTTAATCACACTTTTTTGGTCATTTTAACTATATTTTTTAAATCTTTTATATATTTTTGTTCTTGTGATTTTTATCTTAAGAGGTGCTGAGTAAAAGACCGTTTTATTTATTTACTTTCAATTGAATTTGAATTTATTCAGTCAAAACATAATAATCCCAAATCATGAAGGTCCTGGAGAGACTCCTGTTGGTCCACCTGAATAAGCAAACTAGAACATATCAGGACCCGCTGCAGTTTGCTTATCGCCATGGAGTTGGAGTTGAAGATGCCATCATCCAGCTGCTTCAACCAACCCACTGTCATCTGAGCAAAGCGGGCAGCACTGTGAGGGTCATGTTCTTTGATTTCTCCAGTGCATTTAACACAATCCAGCCTGATGTACTTTGCCAGAAACTCCAGAAGACACAGGTGGGGGCCTCAACCATCGCCTGGATTAAAGACTACCTGACAAACAGACCACAGTTTGTGAGGCTGAAGAACTGCACATCAAACCAGGCGATCAGTAATATTGGAGCACCACAGGGGACTGTACTCTCACCATTCCTTTTCACCCTGTACACCTCAGACTTCCAGTACAAATCCAGGGTATCTGCAGGTTTAAGGGAGCCAAATTTAAGACTTTTTAAAGACCTTTTTAAGGCCACTTTGACCAAATTTAAGCTATTTTTTTAATTAAATTTAAACTATAATTTCCAGCTCTTGCCCGGAACTGGTGCTAACCACGTTGCGAACGTGGGATTAGCCATCCAGTTACCATAAAAGTTGCACGTCCCCATGGCGCAATCTCCCACTAGCTTAAATAGCTAATGTGCTCATCTAAAAAAGCCCCCTTTCATAACCAACTGAATGTGTATGGTTCCGCTTACGCCAACATCGTACACAAAAAATGCTGAACACTATCTAGAAATTCATGAAAATTGAAATAAAATAATCTTGTTTATTGGGTCTTTGGTAATTTAAGACCTTTGGAAACCGTATTTAAGGATTATTAGTAATTTCTAAGGATTTTTAAGGCCTTAAATTTGGAAAAGCAAATTTAAGACTTTTTAAGACTTTTTAAGGACCCGCGGATACCCTGAAATCAGAGACCTGTCATCTACAGAAATACTCAGATGACTCTGCAGTTGTCGGGTGTATCAGAGATGGACAGGAAGCTGAGTACAGAGAGCTGGTGGAGCGCTTTGTGGCATGGTGTGGAAACAATCATCTGACCTTGAATGTGAACAAAACAAAGGAGATGATTTTAGACTTCAGAAGAAACCGGGTGGAGTCAAACACTGTTTCCATCATGGGAGAAGAAGTGGAGGTGGTTGAGGAATACAAATACCTTGGAGTTCACCTGGACAACAGACTGGACTGGAGAAAGAACAGCGAAGCTGTTTACAAGAAGGGACACAGCAGACTGCACTTCTTGAGGACGCTTAGGTCCTTCAGTGTCTGTAGCAAGATGCTGCAGATCTTCTACAAGTCCATGGTAACAAGCTGGTTTACAATCGGGAGCAGCTGATTAACATTGGAAAGGTTGAAATAATACCTCAACTGAAGCCACAAATCCCAAATGAGCTGAAACGCAAGAAGCGTGGGTGCAGAGCGGGAGCAAAATGGAGACAGAGAAAGAGGAAATTCAAACCATCTCTTCCATCGATCATAATGGGCAATGATAAATCAGGTGCTGGTCAGCATTAGAAGCAGGGACCTGAAAAGGCTCAACAGCCTAATAACGAAGGCTGGTTCTGTTCTGGGGACGAATGTGGAACCGCTGGAGGAGATAATGCAAAGAAGGATTCTCCAGAGAATCAAGAAAATGATGGACAACCCTGAGCGTTCTCTTCACAAGACTGTCCGACAACGGAAGAGTGTCTTCAGTCAGAGGGTTCTTCAGTTTGGCTGCAACACTGAGCGCTACTGGAGATCCTTCCTGCCAACAGCCATTGTAATATACAACAACTCTTTGATGACTTGATTATTATTATTCTGAGCTACTACAGCAATCAATTTCCCTCTGGGATTAATAAAGTATTTTTGAATTGAACTGAATTAATAATATAATCAATAACACATTACATTTAAAGTGACTGAAAAGGCTCAGGCCGAAGCAACACGCTTCTATTTATGCCTGACCTTTTTAACAAATTAAACTACTTAATCTGCCCCTTTAACACAAATCTGTACAATTTTACGCAAAATAGAAAAGAAGAAGAGAAATAAACACCATTTAGTCAAATAAGTTCACAATACTCTTACATTTACAACACAACTTATAAACTCTTGTACCCGTCAAAAATTATCTTCAAAACCATTCTTAAAACAACAAAAATGTACCTTTGATGAAAGGAAAAGAACAAAAATCCTGCATCTTCAGTGGATTCTGATTCAATCTCTTGACCCTCAAATAAATTTGACTTTGATATTGAAAGAGCAAGTCACCCCCAAATCAACTTATTTTTCTGATAAACTATATAAATGTGTGTCTAATCGTGCTGCAGACACGTGTAGTCAATAGTTTTGCACTTTAGTGCATTTTAGTTAAAATGTTAATTTTCTGCCTAAAACTGTCAGTGTTGTGCCGTTTTCAGGTAAAATTCTGCACTGCATTTGAATTTAAATCTGCCATCGCTATTGGCTAAGAGGTACCCTAGGACGTTAGCTGGTACCATATGATGTCACAATGTCGTTGTGAGCCTGTGTGTGTGTATTTGTTGGTGGCTCCGCCCTCTGGGTCTTCTAGGCAACAGCACTTGTTGCATTTTTCAAACAGGAAGTGAGAGTTGAGTAAGAATTTGGTAGGGGGGTGACTTGCTCTTTGTCCTGACTTCTAACTTTGTCCTAAATAACAAATGTGCATGATAGCAAGAAGCGAGGCACAATACCAGAGTACAAGTACTTACATCTGAGTACACAAGCATGATGATTTTGTTTAGACAGATCAAACCCAAACCTAGCCCTACTGCCATGGAAACACTCTACCACCAACCTCAGAGCTGGACCCACGAGATCACAGGAATGTGTTTGACTTGTCCATGACAACCATGATGGAGACGATGAGGCTGTGATTCTCCACGGCCATGATAAAAGCCTCGTGGTCCATGATGAACAAAACAGTGATGCTCTCCTCAAAAGAAGCAGGGAGCTCCGGTAAAACCGCGGTTCCTTAAGGTGTGTTTTAGAAGTTTATGGTGATAGCAACAGTCAGAGCCGTTTACTGGTTAAGATCGTGCTTTATCGAGGACTAAAGTCTAAATGAATGGAGTTTATGGAAACATGAGGATCCTCTTGTTAGGGAAAAGAAACGTTCTTGGCTTTTAAACTAATTCCACGTGAAACCACGTGAGAAGAATAAATGCATCATTTCTTTTCTCTAACTGAACGACGCTCATCTTTCATTTCTCCACTGAAGAAAAACATAAATGAGTCTAGTCAGGTGGAGTCGAGGCACGTGAACCCCGTCCACTTTTTAATATTTAACTGTACAGCAGAGCTTGATTGTGTAACAGCGACTGACGGCGGTTTCTTCTGAGACCTTTTGTTTCTACGCCGTTTAGTCAGACGGGTTTATGAATGAAAAAGATGCCTTTTCCTGTCTGGGACCAAAGAGCTGAGGATGTCCTAAAATGTGCACCATACTGATGTATGGAAACATGAATGATCTTTAAATGAAACAAACCACTGTAATGCATACCAGGTTGTTCTCCTTCAGGGCCTCTGTTTTACTGATGAAACGGGTCACATGACCAGGCGAAGACCAGATGGACCCACCTGCTGTAATGCTGTCGCTATCTGATAAGAGGAAGATGATTACCAGGCCCAGTGACCAGGTTAATGGAGAATTCGGGTCATGTTGGAACCTTTTAGGATGGTCGACCCATTGATAAACAATCAGAACCAAAGCAGCTGATTGGATGACGGTGAAAAGTCTTCAGGAAGAGACAAAAGGAAGTCTGGTTGCTTTTCCTGCCTTTTGATTCGCTGATTGATGGTTAAAGTTAAAGTTAAAGTTAAAGTCCCATTAGTTGTCACACACACTGGTGTGTGTGCGAAATTTGTTCTCCGCATTTGACCCATCCCCTGGGGGAGCGGTGAGCTGCAGACACAGCCGAGCTCGGGAACCATTTGGTGGTTTAACCCCCCCAATCCAACCCCTTAATGCTGAGTGTCAAGCAGGGAGGCATTGGGTCCCATTTTTTCTAAGTCTTGGGTATGACCCGACCAGGAATCGAACCCTGATCTCCCAGTCTCAGGGCGAACACTCTACTACTAGGCCACTGAGCTGGTTAAGAGCAGGGGTGGGGAACCCTGGTCCATCAAGGGCCGCTATCCAGCATATTTTAGTTTCAACCCTGCATCATCACACCTGATTTCAATCAGCAGGTGTGTAGACTGGACCGGGTAGCGGTAGGAGGCGGAGCAGCACAAATGATGCAGAGGAGTCTTGGATGGAGTAGTTTCCCATTTTTATTTACACCAGTGCTCACATACTTGCAGAGCTCTGACCAGCAACCACAGTACAGATGTTCAATGGCGCCTTTTATACTGTGGAACTCATCAGTACTCTGGACTGAACCATGTGATAGTGCATCTTTAATAGTTACACTCCCTTCTACATAATCAAATCCTAAAAACCCATACGAAGCCATCACAGCAACACAAATATTAACATTTTAACACCATAAGCATCCAAAATGCAATTCCCAAACACCCCTTCCCACTCTGCCTCATGGCTCCTCCCAGAACCTTTTAAATGGTGTCCATGTTTCAGGGGAAACCCTTAACAGGACACCCTGGAGAAGACAGGTAAGTTCGGTTCATTTACCTATTTAAAATACAGTCCACACACAGAACATATTACTGTCAAAGAGTGACTGCCCATGGTAAAACTGACTGAATATTCTCCGTCCTGTTTAGGTGGAACCAAACATTCCTCCCCCCAGCTGGAACCAATACACCAGACAAACATTTGGACCAAGTGACAAAGAAATAAACAGTTTTTAAAATACGACTTGTATCAATCATTGCTGCTAAGATTTAAGTTAACACCATGGTGTGAAATGTAAAAATAGCCACTTGTAACAGAGTTTCCTCTGAGCTGCAGAACAGGTGAACCAACCACTGAATCAGAAGTGTTGGAGCAAAGACGTGCAGGATACCGGCCCTCGAGGACCAGGGTTCCCCACTCCTGGTTAAGAGGATCACCTATACTTGTGGGGTCCTGACACTTGATCCCGCTGAGTGGACAGGAGGCTTAGCCTGCAGGCCAGCTTTGGGTAGACAGCCTGGAACGGAGCTGCGTTGTGATGCAACACAGACGCCACTGCACAATAACCTCAGCTGTAAAGTTTACTGCAGGGAGCTGAAGGTTTATGGGCTTCTGATTTCTGTTCTTCTAGGGAAACATCTTCGACTTCCAGAAGCACCAAACAACCGTCAGGAGCAGAATAGTTTATCTGACAGAAGAATCTTTAGCTTTTTATCTGCTTGTGGTTTTATTCCTGTTTTCATTCACTTTATAAACGTGTGGGAGGATGTATACAGGAATCGGTTGTTTTTGATGTTTATGGAAACTGGGCCCCCCATCAGGAATTTCTATTGGGCCATTCCCATCTGTACCGGGTCGGCCCGGGCCGGGTAGCGTAGGTTGTTTACATATCTGGGTGGCCTGGTATTTTTCCGGGCCAACCAAGGCTCATTCTCAGCCCTCTTCTCGAGGGGGTCTGCTTCAGGCCGACCAGGGCCAACACACCCACTGCTGACAGCAAATTCACCCCTTCCATTAGAGCAAGCCTCTGATTGGTGGGTAGAATCAGCCCACATGGGCTTAAGACAAGGATGTGTGGAATCAACCGGGCCAGGCTGGGGCCGACTGGGGCTACCCGGCCTGGGCCGACCCGGTACAGATGGGAATGGCCCATATCAGTCTCTTGTTTGGTAACAAAATCAAACTAAGGTGCTGATCTCTCACGACCCCCACAGGGAAAAGCTACAAGCTAATTCACCCCACAAATGACCTCAAGGAACTCAAGGTATTCAAACAAACAGCTGAAATATGGGTCCCGGGCAAGCCCCCACAGTCTTTACAGGCTCCATCCACCACAGACAGGTGTGGGTCGATCAGCTGATCGAGCTAACTAACTCCAGGATAGAACAGCAGCATTAAAAGTTAAATATTATATTGTTAAACTTTCCCTAAAACATCTCTGGTGTCATTCAGCCTGCTTGAAACCAGCGATGGTCCCACATCTTTGTGTCTCTTTTTGTTTTAGGCTACTTTTATCGCTGTTCACCCATCCTGGACCTATTTACTCTCACCATCTTGTACCCAGTTCATTAAGCTGAGATACCAGGTGTGTGTTCTGTGTAACGTTAGAAGCAGGCCAGCGGTTGTCTCTCTAATGTAATTGTAGTGAATAATAGCGGAGATCCAACTCCATTAATGGAGAAGCAGCTAAAAATAGGGACCGCTGATCTGGGCGGACTTCAGTAGGTAAAAATGTTTTTATGTAAGGAGCTGCGTGCTGAAAAGGTTAAAAAATTTTTTTTTACTAAAATCAGATTAGAGTGAGGAGCTGGCATCAAGCCCAGTCCAGGTCCAGGTCCAGGTCCCCTCACATTAAAGCACCACAGTGACAAAACCCTTCCTTTTCTCCGACCAGCGGTCTGTTTTTAGAACGTGTCAACAGGTCGCCAGCAGGGTTCAACCAGAGGCAATTAAAATGCTCAGCCAAGCGAGACGCGGGGCAGATGGTCGGGCAAAGCGTGGCTCAAACCAGCTTGATGCACAACTGGAAACACTGGTTTCCTCTGTCTGCCGTCCAAAACCAGTTCATCTAAACGGCTCCATTTACTGAATGTTCCGGTTTGCCGACTTCCTGTTCCTGTCCATCGGCCAGACTTTAAACAGCAGCGGGGAGGGTAAACGAGTGCGAATCATCCACGTGGAAGAGTCAGAAGAAGAACAGGAGTTTTAGGTAAAGACTTGAAACAGCGAACTGGGACGTCCTGATGTCTTCACTCAATGAAGAGCAGCGTCCACAGGAAGATGTGCTCTACACGTGCACGCTCAAGTGTGCACAAGCTGGCACAGTCACAAGAGCTGAACGATGCGACATCTGAGCATCAGTGTACGTTTGCGCCAACGTCACGTCACAGGTCCGTCAATGATCTGAGGTTTCTAACGGTGAGGTAGAACCTGCATGACATCACCTCGACGACCTGCAAACAACGGATTTTGTTTCCTGCTTTGGTTCGGTGCGCCAAAGCGCGTCCACGTGGACATCCGTGACCATGAACACACAGTCATACAGAAACACCCACTCACGAGAACACACACGGTTCTTCGTCATTATCATAGTCAAGCACTTTCAAGGTGAGTTTGAAGATTTTCACATACCTGAACAGCACGTAGAAGCTTCCTAAAAAGGGTTTTGTGTTTGTTTCATGTCCCTTTTAAAATAAATGCCAACCTGAAAATTCCTACATTAAAATTCTAACATTTTTTAGGATTTGAAGCACCCGTGAGAAACTCATAAAACCCTGCAGCTGCACATAGAAAGGTCCTAGAAATAAATGTCTGCAAATTATGTTGAACCAGAAATACGAGATATCCGATAATACCACCAGCTGGTGACTGGAATGGACCAATAATCAGCAGCATGAGGTTCATCACGTTTTCATTTTCACTAAATCTTTCAGAGTCCATGAATGCATCGCCACTAAGAGCTGGTCCATGACAGCAATAATAGATCTTAAATGTGAGTAATTACAAATGTCTAGTCAGTCAAAAAAGTTCTTTGATTTCCTATTTTTTTAGGTGATTTGTGATTGGCCAAGCTTGATACCATTGGGTCAGAACTGTCAGAACCAGAATGGGTCTCAGTCCCAGCAGTCAACAAGTCAATCAGCAGCCTGACTTCCTGTTTGGATCCCACTTTGGTTTGTGGGGAAAACACTAATATGTTTATTATTATTATTATTAGTAGTAGTAGTAGTAGTAGTAGTAGTAGTATAAGTTGTTGTAGTAGTAGTAGTAGTAGCATTATTATTATTATTATTATTATTATTATTATTATTATTATTATTATTATAAGTGATGCCACTGAGCGTCCAGATGGACGTGAACCCAGATCAGATGTAAATGTGGTCATCATCTGGACTCTGAGGTTCAGGCAAGAATCAGTTAAAGGTGCATTATGTAGAAATGAAGTAAAATTGACATCATGTGGTAAAATGTGGTTACTGCAACCACTTTAAACAACTCTGGAGCTTTTTACCTACAATCGTCGGCGCTGCAGCATTAGCTCTCAGGAGACGTGACCCCCCCCCCCAACCCCTCACAGATGGTAACCAGTAGTTACGCCCCTCCTTCCTTTGTTTTGAAAGAAGATAAACTGATAATCCCCGCAGCCATCTGGATCAATCAACTTTTATTTGTATAGCACCTTCCACTGCCGTTACGGAAGCCCACGGCGCTGAACGTGACATAAAAGTTAGGCGCTCACAGGCGAGGACATGAAACATGTTTCAGTAGAACCTTCTTCCAAAATGACTGAAACTAGACTCTTTTGGGATTTTCTCACTGTAGATTTCTCATTATATTCTTACATACTGCACCTTTAAATGCACGTAACATAAAAGCAGTTAGTTACATAAAAACATGTCCACATGTCTGGCGGACAGACATCTCTGGGCTTTAGAGACAGAAAGACAAATTATGATGATAAATAGAAGATTTGGTTGTTTACAGAAATGAAGAACTTTAGTTTTAGCCCGGAGCCAGAGATCTGGATTTAAACTCTTCAGACCCTGGGACATGAGGACATGAGGACATGAGGACATGAGGACATGAGGACATGCATGAGGGACGGCCAGCAAAGAACACTTGGACATAAAACATGAACACAAATCTGTCCTACATGTCCCAGCCTGAACAGGGACCTTTGTGAAGAAACCGGATGGAACTAAACTTTTACATGTTCGTTACTAAACTATGAATGAGTCTGATGACGTGTTTGGGTCGGACTCTGGTTCCGGTCAACTTCCGGTCCTCCTGCCACAGCTGACAGCCTCCATCAGAACCGTTTGGACATCACAGGATGAAAACAGCTGTTGTTGTGTTTGTAAACAACCACACACACACCGACATCAACAACCGGTCTCACCTGGAGAGTAGAGCCGGGCCAGCTGTCGAGCCCCGGCGTGCTGCGGCCCCCAGCGAGGCACCGCGCTGCGTGCAGCCGCCCCGTGCTCGTTCCCGTTCGGATCCTCCTCCGCCATGGACCGGTGCCTGATGTCGGTCTCGGAGAGAAGCGACGCCGCCATGGCTCCTGCCCGCTGCTCTCCGTCTCTGCTTCGGCTTTCAGCTACCAGACATCCACCGGGTCCGGGGCCGGTGTCGGTTCGGTCTGCGTCCCGGCTTCCGGCGGAGATGGTGAGGCTGATTAGGCTGTTGGCAGCTGGACCCCCCCGCCTCCCCACCGGAAACACAGGAACTGGGCTGCGCTGACACACAGACCCAGTTCCCACCACTAGCCCAGTTCGGACCAGAGAGCACGGTTCTGTTAACCCAGTTCTGAGTCAATAAACTCCACTTTATGGGTTTTGGTTCCGTTTGAAGCAGCCGGACTTTAGCTAGCGGGGATGCGAGTTAGGGACCGTCTGCATCTCACCAACCACACAGAAAGCGGATGAAAACAGAAAATCTACGGAAGCCCCTAAACTCAAATGGATTTCTATTCTAAACGCAAATAATCTGCATTAATTTTAATTCGTGGTTTCTGGTTTTGACCCCAACAAAACATCAGAAATCTAATTTTAGGAGAATCCATTGATAGGGACTTTATCTAGAACTGTTGCTGTTTCTGATCAAACATTTAGCAATAAAAATATTTCATCCTGTTAAAACCAACCTGTAAGCAATTATATCCATAATTCACTCTTTATGTTCCTTTCTGGTTAGTTTTACTAAACTGAAAGGTTCAGCTGCCACATAGAGGTTTAACCTACTCTAGTGCTATTATTTTATGTTAGATTTTAGGATTATTATTATTATTTTATATATTTGGTGACTTGAAAAATCTCCAGATGAGAAGCAAAACATTTTCTAGAACAGGACCCAGATGACTGAGAACCTTTAGCGGCACGTAAACAGTCTTTGGTAAAAGTGAGACATGTTATAAACAAATGTAACCATAAAACTGTTCTTAAATTTTATTTTTGTCATTAAAGGAAATATTTAAATGTGACTGTCTCACTGTTTTAGTGATTTAGATGCAGCAAACTACCCGAGAGTAGCTGTTGTGTATAAAACAGTTACCTAGACGTGCATCCCAGCTGTTCCTGCAGCTCCGACCCATTCAGATCACACAGAAGAATAAATAGATTTATTTCTATCAAACCTCCCCAGATAAAAATCCCAAAGTGCTTTACAGGAAATAAATAAAAACACATGACACAACATGAGCAGATTTAAAAAGAAAGATGTTAACTTGTTCTTAAAGGAATCTCAGAGTCCAAAGATCTCAGAACCAGAGGAAGATCGGACCGGAGTCCAGGAGCCACTGGAGAAAAGGATGGGTGTGGGTGCAATAAACACCTGATGTATTCTGGAGATTGTCCAAGTCAGCGGAGATGATGATGTAACAGAAGCCGATCAGCTGCATCAGTGGAGTCGAGAGTCTGGAAGCAGCCAGTGTGGACACGTGTAGAGCAGCGTAAACCCTGAGGTTCCTAACAGCAGGTTCAGCTGAAACATCTCCTTTCTACAGCAGCTGCTTCAGGCCCACACACCAGATAACACAGAGCAGATCCAGTTAGTGCAGCTGGTTTATGACCAACAGAACATCTTATCCTGTCTCTCTGAGGGTGTCCCTTCAGGGGTCTGAACAGCCAGTCGCCTGTCTCCATTTGAATCCTGTCTTCTGCATCCTCCACCCTTCATGTCCTCCTTGGCCTTCCTCTCAGCCTCCAGACCCCTCGTTTATTTCTCCTTTTGTTTTTTCCTCGTTTTAATCCTAATCTTGAGTTCTGTTGCTAATTTCTGCCTCTAGGTTGACGTCATCGGACATCATGTCACCTTCATGACTCCTGAAGCTCACAGGTGACGTTTCTGGGTGTTTTCCCCCAGATTTCATGTTTTGTTTGTGAAAATGTGTGAGTGAGGAACTCTGAGAGCTGGAGCCACCTGAGAGCTTCAGGTAAACACGATTTCTTCTGTTTCTGGCTTTAACAAAGACGTTTTGTGTCTGAAGGGATTCCCTCACTCTGACCTCAGGAGCTTCCAGGATGTTTTGCTGGGAAAAACTGAAAATCAGATCCAGGCTCTGCAAGCAGTACGGTGTCCTCTTTAGGACATTCTCAGACTTCAGACCAGATAATGCAACACTGACGTTCTGGTTCCACATTTTTATCGTGTCTGATCAGCTGTGGCTCAGACTTTTCAAGCATGACATTTTTCTGCACCAGCGCTGATTCTTTCTGGGATTTCTGAGCCCTTTCCTCGTGATTGTTTAATAAAAGGTGTGGACTCGAGTCACGTGACTCGGACTCGAGTCATTATTTTAATGACTTCTGACTTTGACTTGACAAAATCCATAAAGACTTACGACTTGACTCGGACTTGAACGCCAATGACCTGCGGCTTGAATCGACTTGCATCTATTGACTTCAGGACGACTTGAACATATTTGATATTTTGGTACAAAAGTGGCACGACACGGACAAAAATCATGAATCATTCTTGGTTCTGGGTTAGATCTTGTTCTGCTACATGCAGCAGCGCTTTGTTTATAATCGGTTTCAGCTGCACTTCCTGCTTGTTTGAGCAAATAAATGAAGCTTTAAGAAGCTTTTTTTCTGGAATTTATTTATTATCATTGTCATGAAGGCTTAGAGATAGGGTGAGGAGCTCGGACATTCGGGAGGAAATCGGAGTAGAACGCATGGACGTAATTTTGGGGGGCGACGGGGGGACATGTCCCCCCCACTTTTTCCAAAATCAAGTTTTGACCCCTGCACTTTTTACCATCCAAAAACAATATTACGCTATATTAAATTAACACTGGTTGAGCTCTAAGACCAAGCGGAAAACAGCCGTTTGTGTTGAAACCTGTTTCCCATTAGAGCATGCTGTAAAGATCCCCCCCCCCCCCACCCCCCACCCCCGTGTCCCCCCCACTTCTCAAGTGAAAATTACGTCCATGGTAGAACCGTTGCTCCTCTGAAGCTGGTTCGGGTATCTGGTCAGGATGCCTCCTGGATGCCTCCCTGGGGAGGTGTTTCGGGCATGTCCTGCCGGCAGGAGGCCCCCGGGTCGACCCAGGACACGTTGGAGAGGTTACATCTCCAATCTGGTCCGGAAACGCCTTGGGGTCCTGCCGGTGGAGCTGGTGGAGGTGGCTGGGGAGAGGACGGTCTGGAGCTCCCTAGCTGGGATGCTGCCCCCGCGACCCGGACCCAGATAAGCGGAGGAAGACGACGACGATCATTGTCATTAAATTGAAGTTGGACAGATGACTTGAAAATTCTAAGTTAAGGACTTGGACCTCCAGATCATTGACTTTGGACTCGACTTGGAGTTGATTTGTGACTTGCAAAGCAGTGACTTGGTCACACCTCTGAAAAATGAACCTGTTTTGGGACTAAAAACTGAATTTTTGTAAAGTGATCCAGATGCATGCAGGCTAGAGCCCTGCACGGGCCTAAAACCTGAGCCCGTGTCCGGCCCAGCCCGAGGACCGGGCTTCAGTGCAGGGCTCTAATGCAGGCACTAAAATGTCCGTTTCTTCTTCTACTTTGTAGATTCTGCTTTTATTGTGAAAGAATTCAGTCAGGATTTAAACAGTGGTGTAGTTTTGTGTTGAGATTCACGCCGACCCAGGTGAGACCTCTTGGGAGGACAAAGCTGGTAAAAATAAATCCTTCATTTCTTTTACTTCAGAACTAAAGAACCTAAAAACTGAATTAAATCAATATGGTCAAATAATCTGTTTTTCCTGATTTATCCCTTAAATTCTGACACCTGAGTTCATTTCATTCCCGAGTTGTGGGAATGTTTTAGCTCCCGGATGTGAACAAACAGGATCCGTGTGAATTCCTCCACATTCCTGGAGGAGACGGCGTGTCCTAGAAGCTTCGGAATAAATCCACATCACACAGAACGGCTTTATCTTTTTATCATTTTATTTATTCATTGTCTCTTTTTTTCTGTACTAGATTATTGCAATCTGGTTAATTCACATTTAAAAAGCAGTCATCGACCAGACGCACTGATGATATTTATTCTTTACAATAACCGATGCAGGTCCCAAGACTGGAAAACCCAATCCAAAAACAACAAAAAGAAAGATCTGCATGTTTTTTTCTGCACTTTATTTTGTTTTGATGTCTTTTTTCATAGTAATTACAAAAAGGAAAAAATATATATACCAATCATAAAAAGGATCGTTTGAGGGAGAGCATTTAGGAATATTACGACTGGCAAACAATCACAACACGGCACAAGTACCTACTTACTGCAAGAAATAATAAAAAACAGGAAAGGAAAGTCAAAAAGCACACGTGGAACTAAAAAGAGAATTTTGGCAACTGAGAGGAAAACAAGTGAAGCTTTTCTTACAATCTATCAAAAAATAATAAAAAAAGAAAGAAATCCCAAAACAACGTTGTTTTCTCGCTTTTTCTTTTCTATTAAAAAAATAATAAATGCATGAGGTGGGGGTGAACGGTGGGAGGGACGGGGGAGGAGGGGGTTTTGGCAGGGACAATAAAAAATACTGCACGTACAATACCTTTGTTCACCCTTCTATTCCCTTCATCCCGCTCTTACAGTTTCCTCACCCACTTTCCTTTTCTTTATTTAATAGCATATCCCATTAATATTCCTTCCCCCGCTGCTCCTAATAGCCGCGCCCAGTGGCGCGATCGTTAGAGTTTTACATGTGAGTAGCAAATGACACTTTGATTGGCTGTGATGTGGAGATGGGGGTCCCCCGCTGGCGCCGGGTCGGGGGCACGGCTGAGCTGAGAGATCCTGCCGGGCCTCGGTCTCACTGCGCGTGCTGACTCAGTGTGTGGTTCTGCAGGGAGAGAGGGAGGGGGCGAGAGAGGCAGAGAAAGTGAGAACACATGATGAGAGAAATAATGGGCTGCATGAGCTTTCCACTTGCCCCCCCCCCCCCCCCCACACACACACACACACACACACGCACACTAGCAGAACAGAAACTATACCGCCTCCCGCAGAAGCCACAATCTTTGCTTTAGACTCAGTCTGACGAGAGACGAGGAGGAAGATAAAAAGAAGAGGAGGACGGGACTCGACTACATTCTGGAACCCTCAGACGTCGTCCTGGAGACAAACTGCTTTTGTTCATTTTAATACCAGATTAGAGCATCCGTGACTCCCGTTTAACCCGTCCGACAGGAAGACCACCGAACCACTCGGAACCCCTCTCACTCAGGTGTGCAGGAACCTTGTGGTTCTGCATGACAGATCAGCTTCGCCTAAACATCTAGACGTTCCACAACTCTTCTCCTGTCTCTGTAGAGACGGTCGGTCTTGTGATTAGATTATCGTTCCAGACGTTTTGTCCGGTTCTGCAGGAACATCCTCCCTCTAGAGGCCAGACCTTCTAACAGGCGCAGTGGCGGTTCTACATCGAATTACTCCCCGGGCGAGGCCCCCTTTGAGCGCCCCCCCCCACCCCCCCCACCCCCACCCACCACCACCACCACCACCACCACCACCACACCACCCCACCTGCATGAACACATGCATGTTTTCTACAAACAGGCATGTTTTATTAGAACGACTATTGAACATTCATTTTTCTAAGTTGCACATATTTACATTAATTACTATGAAGTTGTCAGAATGTAAAGCACTATACATTATATACTGTATCAAAATATATAGAATCAAATATACAAAAACAAACAATAACTAAATATTAAGAATATATGAACATAATAGATAATAAATATTCTAAATAGCAAAAATATTTCACACATAACAAACTAAAGATAATCACTACAGCATTGCACTTAGAAAACACAAACTAAAATTAAAACCTAACCTTGATGCAACATCATCAATAATGTCATCACATGAAATCTGCTCCCCCTACTGAGTGATTGATACTAATCAGAGCCAGGTTAGTGAGCCGCCCCTGAAACATAGTTGACCTCAGGTATGAATTGATCAAGTTTTGAAAAGCTCCTCTCAGCTTGAGCCACAGTGACTGGCAGAGCAGTCCAAAAGTTGGGGTAGATCTCCAATAGATCTCATGATCCATGATATTTTAGAATTGCCTCTGAAATTGTAATTTAAACTGACATAAAAAACTGTAGACTACCAAAAATGCCAACTTTTACAGAACAAATCATGTAAAAAATAATCAGTGCAGCCATCTGCAATAAATAAACAGGATAGTTAGTGGTGACTGGGGTGTTTTCTTCTGCTTGTAGAGTTGTTTTATTTATTATTATGAGAACATGATCAACATGTTTGTTGTTGTTCAGGCAGGCCACAGGCTGCAGCGAGCATTTAACAAATCCTAGTTTGAATCAGTAAAAAACGATTCAAGGACTTTTTTCAAACCATTTGAATATTCGTTTAAATATTTCAGCCCTATTAGCTCTGTTAGCAATTAGTTGACCGCATTTAACCGTTAAAATCCCAGTTAACTGGTTCAAAAAATTGAAAACATGCATCATCAGAGCTACATACCTTTATCTTTCTGCTCTTTTTTCTTTTTTTC
The DNA here is from genome assembly GCF_043380555.1 of Nothobranchius furzeri. NCBI lineage: Eukaryota > Metazoa > Chordata > Actinopteri > Cyprinodontiformes > Nothobranchiidae > Nothobranchius > Nothobranchius furzeri. Next base: position 81,377,163 of record NC_091744.1, read on the forward strand.
CCCCTGAATCGGGCACCTGGTGGTTTTAGCCTTTTTATGTTCATCTCTTCTGTTTGGCTCCTGACTCAGTAAGTTTCCTTTAGTCAGGACTAAACAATTTGACCTTGATGGGGGGGTGACCACAAAATCGTTTTGTTTTTCCTTTTTTTATTCGGCCATTTCACACAATTCAGAGAAACCTGAAAGAATGATAGGCCTGTGTTTATGATATTATGAATGAAATATGGAAGAACGTTAAGATGTGATTGACTTTAGCCATGTTAATACAGTTGATTCAGCCCCTGCACGCTCATTTCATCTGGGAAAGACGCAGAGGTGAATTCCCCCGCCGCACCCCTCCCCTTCCTGTTCTTCATAGACACACGGTACACGTGAACGTTCTCAGTCAGCAGCAGCGCCTGCAACTGCAGGGGGCGCCAACTTGCTGTTTCCAATCCAGACACTGTCATATGACAGATAATAGAAAACCTCGGTGCGGCGCAGATTTCCTTTTTTTTTTTTACTCCGCGCTTGTGCGCCCCTTTTGTGTCATGAAAAAATGCCGCCCCGGGCAACTGCCCTGTCTGCCCGTGCCTAAAACCGCTACTGAACAGGCGGGACAGAGATGGAGAACCTCTGAGTCCAAAATCACAGAAGCCATCTCCAACTCAGGAGAGGCGTTTCCTCGGGTGATGCTGAGCATGAAAGGAGGTTTTATTCATGCAAAGAATCAATGTGCAAATGTGAAAATACAACAACAGAAGCTGGTTGGAGCTCCAGTTTCCACAGAAATGGAGACAACAGACGTCTAGTTAATTCTTTTTGATGCTTTTTGGTAATAAATCCGATACCACTGGTCACCTTTACCTGTTCAGGATCGCTCCCTGGAGCAAAGAAGATGGAATAAGGAGTTCTTCTCAATCCACAAGAACAGCTTCTTTTATACGAGCTGCTTCCCTAACCCCTCCATCCCAAGAGTCTTTGGGGTCTTTCCTGCTTTGGTTCGGATCTAAAGACAATTTTTGTTGCCCGTTTTCTTAAATTAAAAGTCAAAATTCATTGAATTAGACTTTGTGTCCATAATGCTCTGCTCCTAAAACGCTGCCTTCAACCACGACGAGCAGTTCTTTTCCCATCATGCATCGTGTTTTCCCTGCAGGAATCTGTTCATGCAGATTGTGGAACCCTATAGATAATGGGATTAAAGCATCTCGTTGCCTTGGAGACAATAAAGACATCATAATAAATGATGAATCATGGCAGAGCTCACTCAGAGGTAAAACACTCTGGGACAACAACAACAACAACAACAACAACAACAACAAGCAGAAGAGGTCACATCCTTAACAGAAACAGATGAAAGGTGACGTGGAACGTTCCGAATCACGTTTCCGCCACGATCCCATAAGCGTGTCCACTGTGGCTTTCCCGTATCAGCGGTAGACCGTAACTTATGATAATCTGGAGTTGTGTGTGTGTGTGTGTGTGTGTGTGTGTTTGTTTGTGTGTGTCTGTGTGTGTGTGTGCGTCTACCTGTGTGTGTGTGTGTGGGTGTGGGTGTGTGTGTGCATCTACCTGTGTGTGTGTGTGTTTGTGCGTGTGTGTATTTGTGTTTGTGTGTGTGTGTGTTTGTGTATGTATTTGTGCGTGTGTGTACGTGTGTGTGTGTGTATTTGTGTTTGTGTGTGTGTGTGTTTGTGCGTGTGTGTACGCGTGTGTGTGTGTATTTGTGTTTGTGTGTGTGTGTTTGTGCGTGTGTGTGCGTGTGTACGTGTGTGTGTGTGTGTATGTGTGTGTATATGTGTGTGTGTGTGTGTGTGTACATGTGTGTGTGTGTATTTGTGTTTGTGTGTGTGTGTGTGTGTGGTTGTGTGTGTGTGTTTGTGCGTGTGTGTTCGTGTGTGTGTGTGTATTTGTGTTTGTGTTTGTGTGTGTGTTTGTGCGTGTGTGTGTGTATATGTGTGTGTGTGTGTGTACGTGTGTGTGTGTGTGTATTTGTGTTTGTGTTTGTGTGTGTGTGTGTGGTTGTGTGTGTGTTTGTGCGTGTGTGTACGTGTGTGTGTGTATTTGTGTTTGAGTGTGTGTGTTTGTGAGTGTGTGTCCGTGTATAGGTGTGTGTGTGTGTGTGTGTGTGTGTGTGTGTGTGTGTGTGTGTGTGTGTGTGTGTGTGTGTGTGTGTGTGCGTGTTTGTGTGTTTGTGCGTGTGTGTGTACATGTGTGTTTGTGTGTGTGTGTGTATGTGCGTGTGTGTATGTGCGTGTGTGTGTACATGTGTGTGTGTGTGTGTGTGTGTGCACACGCAGGTGTGTGTGTGTGTGTGGGATGGGGAGATGACTGGAATGATTTCTGTGGGAGTGTGTGGACAGATTCCCACTCAGACACGTTCTCTCCCTGTGAAACGTTTCCTACCTTCTTTCTGCCACACAAAAACACAAACTCCCTCGGAAATCTTCCTCTATCATTCCTGCTTCCTCATAAACACACAATTCCCAGCGAGATCTTCCCAATCAACACCACCCCCCACCTCCCCCCACCATCACTAAAAGCAGCTTTCTCAGATTAATCGCTCTCTCGCGCAGATAGGCCCCACTACGGCAAGAAAAAAGGACAAAATAGAGAAGAGTGGCTGAGAGAAGGGAGCAGAGGAGCGGATGGGGGGATGAAGGGAGCGGAGAGGAGAGGATGGGCGGATGGGGACACAAATGTGAAGGATTATACGTGGTTTGGGGTTGATAAAGACTTATTTGTCATTCTGCGGCGCTTATCTTGCTGCGCATGTTTTGTTAAAACCCTTTGGTGCTTGTGTTTGTCGCGAGGCTTTAGAGGCCGAGCGCGCCCGTCCGGAGGAGAGGAGCGGGTATTAACGCCCGACGCTGGAGAGCCACATGCAGGCTTTAGGAGAAGCCAGAGTCCAACCCAGCCCAATAACAAACAGGACAGTGTGTGTGTGTGTGTGTGTGTGTGTGTGTGTGTGTGTGTGTGTGTGTGTGTGTGTGTGTGTGTGTGTGTGTGTGTGTGTGTGTGTGTGTGTGTAGGCCTCTACGGTGGGAAGGGGGGCTCACTGGGGGCCACTGACCCCATTATGAGAGAAACCCTCCATCTCTCTGTATCTCTCGCTCATCCTCCAGCTCTCCTCCCCATCAGCATCCAGCTCTCAGCGCTTCCTCCCACTGCCAGAAGAGGTCAGGATCATTCTTCCTAATCTGATCCTGGAGTGAGGAGACAAGATCGGAATGTGTCCGCCATCCAAGAGGAAAACCATCCATATCTGGTTTTACCTCTAGCCTGACTTCTAAAAGTGGATCCAAATATAAGGAATTACAGGAGAGGAATGTGAACAGTTGAGGTGGTTTGGGCATCTGGTCAGGATGCCTCCTGGACGCCTCCCCGGGGAGGTGTTTCGGGCATGTCCTGCCGGCAGAAGGCCCCCGGGTCGACCCAGGACACGTTGGAGAAGTTACATCTCCAATCTGGTCCGGGAACGCCTTGGGGTCCTGCCGGAGGAGCTGGTGGACAAGGCCGGGGAGAGGACGGCCTGGAGCTCCCTAGTTGGGATGCTGCCCCCGCGACCCGGACCCGGATAAGCGGAGGAAGACGACGACGACGACGACGAATGTGAACACGGACAGAGAGAGAGAGTCAGGTTCTCCAAGTCCAGATGTAGATGGGTGGAGAGGCGGAGGCGGAAGGCGGTAGTAACTCCCTGAAGAAGCTCAGAGCAGCAGAAGATGATGACTGCGAATCACTCAGAAGAGAGAGCAGCAGATGAGAGGAAGATGAGATGGAGGGATGATGGAAGGATCACTCGTCCTCCATCTTTAAAACAACACAGACACTGAGGTCTGTTTATCTCTGTGTGTGTGTGTGTGTGTGTGTGTGTGTGTGTGTGTGTGTGTGTGTGTGTGTGTGTGTGTGTGTGTGTGTGTGTGTGTTTCCTGCTCTACAGCAGAGTAATTGATGGATGGGTGACAGAAAGAGGGAGGGCACAAAAGCTTGATGTTTTTATTTGTAAATTTTTCAAAATAAAAGCCATTTAACACATGTAGTTACCAAAATAAAAGCATCAGAAGGAGAAAATAAAACAAAGCAAGATTAAGTTTGATCTTTTAAGTGAATCCTGAATAAAGTGAAGGGTCCAGTCCAGGTTTTCACGGGAACATGCAGGGTTCTTGTCAACAAACGTCAGATAACGCTTCTATGATTTTTGTGTTTGTCATTAAACAGCCTCAGTTCAGAGAAACAGAGAGTACATCCTTCAGGACCGGTGAATGCTGAATGCAGCTGCGTGGAGACATTTTAATGTTGACCAAATATGGTTAAGACTAGTGAGACAACAGTGTGAAGAGTTTCTGACTTCCTCACTATCCCCTTAAACGTTAAAACTCTTTACCCTTTAAACAAGAACTTACATTTTGATAAAACCTGTTTTCTGCTTTGCATGTCTTCAGATGTTTTACGCAGCTCTTCAAGCTAAAATCCGTCACATTCGGCTCCATTTGGGTGGATTCTACTTCTCTGATGTTTCCTAAACCCCGTTAATCTAGTAAACCTGGACGTGGCGGCTGGGTTTATTTACATTTCTAGTGTGTTTTTTGTTTGTGCAGCAGAGGGAGTGTGTACAGCAGCGGGAACAGCCGGGCCGGCCCAGTCTATACCAGGGCCTGTCATTGTTTTTCCTAACCTGCTTATGGAGAGCGAAGCTAAAGCCTGCAGAGCCCCGGGCTCCAGGGAAATATGGCCCCGTCACAATCCCCGCAGCAACACGCCACACACAGGAGCAGCTTCACACATAAATACACAAAACCCGACAGACTCACAACGTCTCCGGGGAAAACGCAGGAGGGGAATGACAGAAGAAAGCTAGAGATGGAGATAAGAGAAAATCTAATTTGCTATGTCCTGCTTTCTTCTGCCGGCTGTTACCGCTGTCACCTTTAATACGCACCGGCGTGTGTCTGCACACACACACGGTCAGACACACAGGTATCCGTGCGCTACCCACATAATACCTGCCTGACCTGCTGCGGAGCGATGGTGTAACGACACCTTCACCCACAGGTGCCAGGCCTGTTTCAGGAGCAGGAAGAGGAAGTTGTAAAGAAGCCTTCGTCTGTCACGGCCTGAATCTGTGTCAGAACTGAGTGGTTCTCCTCAATGCCCAATGAAAAGTCACCTCCGTCGCCACGGCGATCTTTGGGTATTTTTAGCACAGTGCTGAACATTTATGTTTGTGTGCCTGGGACCAGCAGATGGGCCTTCTTAGCCCTCTTCCTCCGCTCCCTGGCTCGTCTTTAGCCCCGCCCATCCAGGACAGGATGCTGCCTTGAGAGAGGATCAAAAATAAACACCTCCTGCCCTGAATGTCCCGCCAACACGGATTCCCTGCTCCACTTCCAGTCCTCCGTTTGTCCCTGTCCACCTTTGCTTCCGTCTCCTCTCCCTCTCTTTTCCTTCCACTGTGCATCTTCTCCAGCATCCTCTCTCTCTCGCTCTTAAAACCTCATCCTGTTTGGAATATCACCTCCTTCTCTGCCTCCCACCAGGACTCCCCCCCCCCCCCCCCCCCCCGGTGCTTCTAGCCTGATGGGCCAGGTCTGGTCCGGTAAACACGACCCAGAATAAACTCCCAGCAAGAAGGGAACACAACATCTAGCACATAGAACAGGTGAGAAGGGAATTCACCTCCATCAGAGACACTTTCAGCTTACGTCACCACCCCAGTTTTCCACCAGATGCGTAAGCGGCGCGTATCGGGCACGTCCCAGAAGCGTATTGTCATGGCGATCAACCAAATTTATGGTCTGGGTCTATTTTTTCTGCACTATGCTTCCAGAACACGTCAAGCTCGGCTGTTTGAATGGGGACAGACAGGAATCAAACATGAGAGAAGTTCAAAATAAAACCTTTACTACAAGAAATTAGCATCTTGTTACGCCTCCATGGCCGAGGTATAGGAACAGAAGATCAACAGCCGACCTTACGGACACATGCTGCCATCGTTCTCCCTAATTAGTGAACTGGTGAAATCACGAGAAATCTCCCGTGATTTCACGACCTGGCGGGACCAGCTGCACGGAATGTTTGTGCGTCTGAAACGCTCCTGGTAGGAAGGCACGCGTTTATGACGTCATCGTCTGAGAATCGGAATCAACTAATATTCAGCACGATCAGCTGATCTGATCTTCAAAAATCTGATAAAACCTTTTGGGCCATGAATGCATCATTGCCATGTTCCCCAGTTTGTGAACTCACCATCGCTAATAAAAGCAGAAATCCGGAGTTTTTTTTCTCAGAGGGCACCATCTAGAGGCAAAAAGAATGTATTGCACCTAAAGTCCCTCTCCTCGGAGCAGATCTCACATTGCTATTTTACTGCTAGCAGTAACTGACCCAGAATCAGAATGTTGATGTTAATCGTTAAAGGTGTGAAACACAATACATCTGCAGTGGCCGCTAGCAGGCGTGAAAGACTCGTAAGTCGTACTGGGCTAACAGCAACACGACTCCACCACTGACTCTGTCTCGTCTGCAACGTCGATGTTTTATCTCCGCTAATATAACAAGCCTGGAGGAGTTCTGCTGTGAGGTGGAGTTGCTAATGCTAACAGTTAGCTTCTACTAGCTGAGACGTTCTCTGCTGTTTCCTGGACGCTAAACCGACAACAGCCTTCCCCGTCGTGAGTCCAGTGACAGTGTGACGTAGATCTGTCAGGCTTTTCTAATCCTAGAGTTTCACCGTCTGTTTTCTATCAGAAGCTAATGCAGGAGACGGGTGTAGGAGACTATTTTCATGCTCAGCCTGCATGAGACACTCAGAGTGACCCGTTAGAATCAGAAATAATCATTAAAACATGGTTTTTCAGTGAACCACACCTTTAATTTGAACAATTATTGTTAATAGTGTGAGGTCATTTACTATCAAAATAAAAACGAATAAATAAAACGTTTTATGGACTCTAGTGCTGAGGACGGTAAACGGTTCGGTCTGCAGCGATCGGAGCACTTAGATGCTACAGATGAACGAGTGAAAGCACAGACACGATCGCTCTCCAACAGCACAGCAGAGCACTCCGACTTTCCGTGTCACTGTCATATAAACGCACACACCCGAATCCCTCAGAGACCGGCTTACGTTCAGTCTTCATCATCTGCTCCGAACGGTCACGGAAGTCAAATAAAACACGAAGGGGCTGCAAAAGTGGCAGAATGAGGATGAACGGGTGACAGAAGCAGACAGAAGAGACTTCAGGATGGAGGAGAAAGGTTTAACAAACCCTGAAGCCAGAATCAGTGGTTATACAGAGACACCGAAACGTAAGGAGATCTAGAAATGAGAATGTCAGCACATCGAATTCATGCAGGATTTCTCTTACAGTTTAGTCTCAGCGTATCCTCCGTATCCCCGATTCTCTGCTTTTGTCTCCTAGCAGTCACAGTTTCGTTTCAGAGCTCTCCAACTCCTCCCAAACTTTAGCTCTGCCCTCTGAGACTGGATCCAGAGACTCTTCTGCTATTTTCTTGCAGATTTTCAGCAACAAAAGAGCAAAGCTCCGAGACTCCGGAAGCCTGAGAACTCCTGCGGATGTTTTGAGACGTTTCAGGAAACTCCCTGAAAATCGCTGGTTGTCTCCTACAATCAAGCTGGAATCTGGAATCATGCGACGTTCGGCAGCTCCTCTCTGTTTCCTGGAGAACTCGACTGCTTTTATTTTCCATCCAGTTGGATCTGACAGTATTTTGTGTTTCTGTGTTTGGGAAAAGCTGGAGATCAAACAGCTGTTTGAAGATCCACACGTTGGAGCTTAAATCCTGTTTTCTGTCCAGCTGCATTTGTGGTGTTTTCATCGACTCATCAGAAGCACTAGATGGTGTCTCTGTGAAGCCGCTGGCACCTCCCAGACCCGGTTCTGTTCTGAGTGGCTCAGCCCTTGAGTTTAGGGGTCTGGTTCTGACTACGTGACTCGTGGGTCAGAAGTGTAACTAATGAAAAGTTCTTCAGAAAGTCCAGGACCTGGATCTGAAGCACCTTAAACCCGTCATGTCCAAAGTGCGGCTCGGGGGCCGTTTGTGGCCCTCTGAGTTTGTTCCTAGAATCAGGAATTCTGTCTCTCCGTAGACTTTCTAACAATCTTTGTTCAGATTTGTACTTGTAAACCTGCAAATGTTTCTTTGTTATACTATTATATTGTACTATTGATTTTAATTTCTCATTAAACTTCTCTTCTCAATGTACTGATAGGCCTTTTTAGGGGGGACAAATGAAAAAAATCTCCACGAAAGGATTTGATTCTTCTAATCCCTTTTTGTGGCTCACGTGGACCAATAACCATGATGTCGGCCCTTATCTTGAAAACAACCCTGATTTACAGGATTACAGGGAGGTCTGAGCCCCCCCCCCCCCCCCACACACACACACACACACACGCGCGCGCACGCAGGAACGTTGCTGTTAGAAAGCCTGCGGGAGGCTAGCCTAGTGAACTAGACCAAATTCTTGCTTAGCAAAGTTTGGTCTAGCAACGCTCCACTGGAACCTCTGGAGCCCCAACAGCATTCTGGCTGGCCAATCACAGCCCTCTAGAGGGGTTTCAAACACATAAAGAGCTGTGATTGGTCCATAATGGTGGGCAAATCATAGAGCTCTATCTGCTTAATGAACAAATCACAGATATTTATCCGCTTTGTGGGCCAATCAGGGCACTCTATATGCCTGGTGGGTGGGATGATGCAACAGAGTGAAACAAGAGTACGTCACATTCATTGTCCAGTGGAATGTGGAGATCATTTGAAAGACAACGGTAGAACCCGCCCCACAACCGAGAGCCGTCAATGGAGCGTGGCCAGACTAAATAATACATTTATTTAGTCTGGCTTGCCAGGCTATGCGGGGGGCAGCTCAAACTGTGAAACTCCCACATCAGTTATCACCTCGTCCCTCTTCTTGTCCCCGTCAGTCCGTCTGTCCTTTCGTCTCACAACAAAACCAACAAGCAAACGAAGCGGACTGATGGTGCTGCTGGAGTCCAAACGAGGACGTCTTCTTGACGGTTTTGAGTTAAACAAAGAGACTTGGGGGGCAAATAAAATAAAACCGTTGAATCAGTCTACTTCACTCTGTTTCTGTTTTGTTCTGGTTTTATTTTTCCGATCAGGAGCAAAGCTGGTGAGAGGAAAGTCTACAAATCAGACGGCCCTCACCGCCACAGTCCTTTTTCCCAGTGGGCGTGGCTTAATACGTACTGTAATGGCCTCACAATACTCTTGTAAAGAAACCCAAACTGGGTTTCTTTTTTCTAAATAAACTGTTTTTCTGTTGAGGCACAAAAACGACTAGTTACTGCAACGCTTCTGTCTAATCTGGATTATGGAGACCTTTTGCACATGAATGCCTCAGCACAGAGTCTTGGTGAGACTGATGTGGTCATCGTGCCTCGCTGAGGTTTATCACTAACTGTAGACCACTGACCCATCATGGTGAACTGTGTTCTCCAGTGGGTCGGCCTTCTTTGTCCACCAGGAAGGGGCATTGGTACACCTTCATTTATAAAGCCATGCTTGGATTACTACCCCCTACATCTGTAACTTAATCTCATGGAGAAGTGGAACTTCTGCGTACAACCATCAGCTGTTACTCTGTGTTCTGTTTGCTCGAGCCGAACTGGGCTGAAGGGTTTTCGTTCACTCTGCTCCTTCTGCACGGAACAGGCTGCAGGAAAACTGGGAATTATCCGAGTTTATCTCCTTGTCTGCATTTAAAACCAGACTGAGAGCCCTTGAGACGGATTCCATGTGTTGGAACTAATGTTGCACGTAACTAACTGTGTAACTGACAAATGTAACTGTAACTGTTGCTACACACCATGAAACAGCTCAGAACCCAAACACGTACAGAAGAGGAAACTGTGGGAAAACTCACAGGAACAATGAGAAAGAAATTTATTAAATCAGACCAAATTCAATAATCCCTCCATGCCTGGATCAAAGAGAAACCAGTCCAGGGTTTAGGGTTAGGAGGGTCAAGGAGGACTGGAGTCCTTCGCCAAAACAAGTCGTCCCGCCCCAGATCAGTCAGTAGACTGAACCTTCTCACTTGCCCTGTGTTTTATTTGTACTTTTGTTGCAGAATTACTGAATTCTGACCTGATTCAGACCTGAGGAACCAGATTACAGGTTAGGGAACCGTCTGAAAGGGGTTCCTAAAGGCTGAAGGAACAGAATGACTTCACTTTACAACAAAAGCTGCTTTTATTTAAGCCGCGCTGCACGCAGGATGTCCAGAGGACTCAGGTGGCTGACATTTCAGCCTTTAGTTGACTAATTGTTAATAATTTCCTCATAATTCATCCTAATCTGAACGTTTGTTCAAAAAAAAAAAAAAAGCTCATGAGAAGGAATCTGTGCAGAAAACCGTCTCTTTTGTTGGAAACCTTTTTGTTTCTCCTCTGCTTAAAAAGTCTGGGGATTCAGTGTGTGTGTGTGTGTGTGTGTGTGTGTGTGTGTGTGTGTGTGTGTGTGTGTGTGTGTGTGTGTGTGTGTGTGTGCGTGTGTGTGTGTGTGTGTGTGTGTGTGTGTGAGTCCCAGGTCCCCATTCTAATAACACAGAGTTTCCCAGTGAGCAGTGGGGCAGCTGAGTATGCTCCCCTGGAACGCCACAGGGATGTGCGGATCACATTCACACACACACACACACACACACACACACACACACACACACACACACACACACACACACACACACACACACTGAGAGCCAAGGGAAACATGGATCAGAGAGTACACACAGCAACTCGACACAGAGCTCCAGAGAAACAGACTCGCACAAATAAACCTTATTTCCAGTTCAGCCACATCCTCACATCTCCATAATTCAGTTAGAGAGAGACGGCGGGACGAGATGAGATTATTTAAACACAACTCACTTCACACACACTCAAACCAAACACAGATTCTAGTTTCTCACACAGTAAATATGCAGCAGTGTTGATGTTTTCAAGCTGTTTTGATCTAAAAGAGATGAATAACTCTGGTTTAGTTTGTGTTTCTGGCTAAATTGACATTAAACTCCTTTTGTCTCGCTGCACGGTCTCAGCCTGTCCGGCTTCATGAGCGCAGGACGACAGAACCAGGAAAAGGAAATCAGGAAAATAAACTAAATGTGTTTGATAGTTGCTCCGGCTAAAGCGAGGAGTGGAAACAGGACGGACAGCCGTGGTGCAGATATGGTGGATGATGGATAAAAAGCATCAAGGCAGAACCTGCAGAAGGGCGCTCCCAGGGGGCTTGGAGGGAAGATGAGCCTCCGGAACGCCGACACGGCTGAATTTAACACGAATCACAGCAAACTTTACAAAAATCCCAAGGTCCACACGCTGAGGCGTGCTCACCTGTTTAGTTGATTTATTGCATCATTAATGACATCATCGTGATTATTGGTGGTGAAATAAAGCAGCATCAACGAAAAACAAAGAGAACGAGGGAGAAACTCTGAGTCGTCTGATAAGTCCGGGAGTCAAAGCAGAGAGATCCAGGAGGGCCTCAGCGATCAGGCCGCAGCATTTCTTATTTACACACACACACACACACACACACACACACACACACACACACACACACACACACACACACACACACACACACACACACACACACACACACACAGCAAAAACATCTCTTATTTACTAGCTTACGTCTGCACTATTTATGGGACGCTGGGGAGAGGCAGAGAAGAGAGGAAGAGAGGAGAGGGGCTAAAATATGCATAGGGGCTGGTTCTGCAGGGACAGATGGGGGAGTCGGAGAGTCGGAGGAAGACGGGAAGAGAAAGAAAACTGTGGCGGGGGGGGGGGTGTTAGGAGAGAAGTGACTGAGAGGAACTTTGTATGTGAAGGGATTCACAGATGGAAAGTGGGGCTGAAGGAAATCAGAGGGGAGGAGAGCATGATGCAGTGGTGCGTCCAGGCAGCAACGACCCCCGGGTGGGGGGTGGGGGTGAGCTGGACATCACATGGGCCCTTTGAGGCCTTGAAAGAGGCCAAAGCCTTTTCTATCTGGCCAAGCAGCCTTCTTCATCCATCCCCACCTCATTAAAACACACACACACAGACACACACACACACACACACACACACACACACACACACAGTACCCAATTCAACATCTTCTGGCACACGTGCACAAACAGAAACAGCTCACACTTGCATTAACCTCCATGGTCAAAGCTCTCAGTCAGCCTTCCTGTCTAGCCCACTTAGAGAGCCCTCTCAGGGGGGTGGAGCTGTGGCAGGTCAGGCTCAGGCTGTACACACACACACACATGCACACAGACACACACACACACACGCACACAGACACGCACGCACACACACACGCACGCACACACACACGTGCACACAGACACACACACACGCACACACACACACGCACACACACACACAAACACAGACACACACACACACACGCGCGCGCACGTGCACACACACACACACGTGCACACAGACACACACACACACACGCACACAGACACGCACACACACACACACACGTGCACACAGACACACACACACACGCACACACACACACACACACACACACAGACAAGCACATGCATGCGCACACACACGCGCACGTGCACACACACATGCACGCACACACATGTGCACGTGCACACACACACGCACACACATGTGCACGCACACACACACAAACACATACATGCATGCACACACACACACAAACACGTGCATGCACACACACACAAACACACATGTGCACGTGCACACGTGCACACGCGCGCACACACATCCAGAGAGCTGCAGCCAGATAGAACTACCGAGGAAAATATTTCTAACAAATTCTTTTTTCATTTTAGTTTTTTTTTTTTTGTTTTGGATGACAGAAAGATGTAATGAAGAGGATTTCAGGTCTACAAAACATCCCAAAACCCTTCAAGTGTTTGTTGTTCATTACTGAAAGACAAAAATATTCATATACATCTAAAGATTTTGCTCCTTAAAACACTTTTTGTAAAGAAGTTCTGAGACTGGGAACGAGAGTCGGACGATTGTGGGGGCGTGGTCTGAAACAAACATGCTGACGGGGCGATGGGAGCCACTGATGAGGTCAGAGGTCTTGGGTCTACACCCACAGCCCAGCCTTGACTCGTCTACCCAGGTGTTTAACCAAAACTCTGACATGTGACCAAAACATGGCACAGGTGGGTGGGAGCGGAGTAGAGGGAGGGGCCAAGGACTCATGTGACCTTAATGACCTCATCAGCAACTCTTATCAACCAACTGATGTTACTGATAAAAATGTCTAAATTAAAATATGATCCCAGCTTTTGACCTGAATACGTCTCCCAGACGAGTCTCCTCGCGGTTTCCCACCTGGCCACAGGTGAAACCACAGAAGAAGACAATCCAGCCGCACCTTTTTCTCTACAGCAGCTCAGAAAATACACAAAACAGACCTGGCATCTATAACTGTTCACCTTCAGCTCCGGTAAAACACAGAACCAGAACCTCTAAAGGAGCAGAGGAATCATAGCAAACAGAACCCGACCAGAACCATCTCATCGTTGTTATTACAGGTTTCAACTCTGAACAGGACAGATGTTTGACCCGAGATCAGCGAGCTAACCACAGCTGGATCAGGACCTACTCTGGTGTGACTTATATCCGCCTATGGCTCTGAATCATGATGACATTAAAGCATGCCAGAACCCCGCCTGGACCTCATGAGGAGAGATGGAAAGACGTGGAAACTCAAATGAAAGGAAGAGAGATCACAGAAGTGGAATGTGTCAGATTATCGGTGTCAGGCTATAATCCAGGGACTGAGATCATCCAGGATCTACTTAGAGCAGCACAGAACAGAAAACCAGCAGGGGGTGGGGTCAAAGAGGGGCAGAGGACGCCTACCTGCAGCTCTGTCTGGAAGAAGAACTTCTGCGGACACTGGGAGCAGTCGTAGATCTTGTCCTCCTGGCCGTGCACGGCGAAGATGTGCTGCTGCAGCTTGTTGGCCTGCACAAACACTGGGACAGACGGACAGACAGAGAGACGTTGGATAGCTGATCGTACCAGAGGAGGACAACTGGAAGACTTTAGGACCCTACAGATCAGTGTTGCTGAGGTCAAAGGTCACCTAAACTGAGACATTTCCTCATCCCACCAAGACTCTGAGACTACTCTGAAAGGAACACAAGAGCAAAGCCCTGAGACGCGCATGAGGACCATCGGGTCTCTTCTGGAGGACATCTGGAGACATTTTGGAAACTGCCAGATAAACGAATCATCAGAAAGTAGAAGAAACATTAAAAGTGTCGGAAAGCTGGACGGAGAGGGAAAACAGGAAGTGCTTCCCTCAGCAGAACGGGAGATTTTTCAATAAATGATCTCTTCCGTTTTTTCTTCCACTGTTGTTTTAGCGACTTCTCCACCCTTTGTTTCAGTGTGTGTGTGTGTGTGTGTGTGTGTTTGCTGAATTATTAAGCCTCCCCACAGGAGCGGTGCCCATCTTACTAATTCATAGGCCACTAAGGAATAGAGTCGAAGTTTAAAGTGTTGCTGTGCACCTGGGGGTGCAGGCGGGGGAGACGGAACAAGAGGAGGAGGAAGTGAAGGTGTTGAAAAAGTGCTGAATGTGAGTCTGGACGCCTAATTTGGTCATTTGGCTTTTTGCTTCCTCCTCTGCTGAGCTGCAAATGTTTAAGGGGATTCCTGTTTCCAGACCCGTTAGCCGGGAGTTTTCCGTCACCCTGCTGGAGTGTGACAGCATCACCGTTACAGTCTGTTTACGGGATTCATCACAACGTGACCTCACCAACGAGCTCTGAACATTTAGGTCAAACGATCGCGGCTGCAGATCAGGGAGACCAGATCTCTACACATTTTAGTTTAGACTGTTCAAAATTCTTTAAACTAGACAAATATGTAAGCTGACACTAACCTGTTCTTGTAAAACACGCTGGTGTGAAGAGGTGTGTGTGTGTGTGTGTGTGTGTGTGTGTGTGTGTGTGTGTGTGTGTGTCTCACCTGTAAAGCAGACAGGACACTTGAAGGTTCCTCCCATCCCTTCGAAGCTGTGCTCGATCAGGTGGCAGAGCAGCTTGGCAGGTGAGTCAAACATCTGGTTACACAGCTTGCACTCATGATTGATACCCTCCTCTGCAAATAGGAGACACACACACATACGTGAGATCAGGCAACACAAAGCCAACACACACACACACACATCGGTTCAGTATTTAAATTGCATGACAGATGCCATCTGCAGAGAAAGCAACACACATTCCACACAGAAGAACTTTGTTCCTCCT